>NW_026928551.1:122500-344217 GCF_032062105.1 Saccostrea cuccullata
TGAGGGGTCTCAAATTTATGATGGGTCTCATTTTGCCACCCTTTTTGGGGACAAGGAAAAATGTACTGTAAAAACCTGTTTGACTCTCCTGATTTGAGACAGGTTCTATTGCATTTTTTTCTAATAAATCTTCTACCTCTTTTAACAAACAATGTTTTTGTATTTGAGGGATTGTTGTTTTCTTTACCCCTAAAAACTGGGGTTTTTGAAGAAATTCTAGTTTGTAACCCTCGTTGATTATTGATAATACCCAACTGTCTTGAGTTACAAGATTCCAGTTTTCTACAAAATGTTTGAGACGACCCCCAACTGGTATCTCGGGAAGCATTGCAATTTTGGTTACCTGTTCTAATCTCCAGTCATTTATTAGATTTCTTTGGGATCCGAAAGGAGCCAATTCTGTCTACTGTATCAGATGTAGACGTATTTCTCGAATTGTCCTCTCTTGGTTTGTAGTCATAAGACCGTCTTGAGTAATTGGGTCTCTGAGTAGCTGTTCTGTAACTGTTATTCAAAACAGTAGTAGTTCTGGGTTTTTTAAAATTTCCAGAGTTTTCAGCAGAATTTTCTGAAAATTTGCGTTTCTGATTTTTTTCATTCCATTCTGGAATTAAATCCTTAAGAGAATCTTTCTGCTCTTTCCTTTCTTTTAGTTTCTCTTCTAATTTCTTGCCAAAGACGCCATCTTCTGAAAGAGGCAGGCAAATAATTTTGCTATGAATATCCTTCAAGGTATATAATCCAGAGTCTTGTGCTGCAGTTTTCCTTCTTATAAGATGGTGAAAAGCCCCTGCTCTCCCCATTTGATCTAGTGCCTTGGTAGACATGGAGAAAATGTCTTTAATTGCTTGAACTGTGTCCGCATCTTGACAAGTTATAGAATCTAACAACGTTCCTAAAGCTTGCTGCATGTAGCTTAATGAAATAATACCCATACGGGCAGCCATCTGTCCCTGATATGCCAAAGTTTCAATACTTTTGTACGGCTGGGAAATTAAATGTTTACTTTTCCCCCAACCTTTGGTTTTATTTCCGTGTTTTTTTCTTAACATTGGTTCTAAAATGTCATCTAGCCCTGGAACTTGTAGAAATGCTGCCGAGTTTGGATGAACAGGGAAACATTGTCTATATTCATCTCTATAAGCAGACAAGCGTTCAGGATCAGTAATTCTCCATGACTTTTTCAAGATCTCCTCTTGTGTTTTGTCTAAAACTAATCCAGTTTTTTCTTCCTCTGAAGACGAAACATTGCCAAAAATATCAGTTAGAGTTTTTGTATGCTCGTCACTTTTATTGATCAAGTTCTGAAATCTATTGTTGTTGTTGCTGTCCAACTTATGTTGATTGTTATCAAAATCATGGGCAGTAATAGATTCCTCTTGAACTGAGGATTCGTTATCACCCAATAGCTCACGTACTTCTCTGACACTTGGAGCTAATGATATCATATCGTCCATTTCAGGCACACTTAATGTCCCTTCAATTTGGACTTCACTTTCCAAAGGTATAATCGGACGCATTCCAGATGAATCGTCTACATTTGATACCATGGGCTCAGGTCTCCGCGTGGATAAACCACCGGTATCCTGATCCGCTAACGAATTATGAGACACGTTTGTCTCGTGTACATTATGAGAAGCTGTATTCTCTAAAACACTGCTGGACAAAGTTTGAATACTTTCTCTTAAAAAATTCATCATAGTGTCTAACCTTTCGTTGACTCTGTTTTCTAATTGTTCCATTTTCTCGTTAGCTTTGCTGGAGGATTTCCTACCGGACCGCGGTTTTTTTCCTTTGGCCTCCATTACTGACTGTAAATTCTGGAATTCCGAGCCCGAATTTAATTCGTCGTTCGAAATAAAACTGGCTTCTTCCATACTTAAACTAAGAGCATGAGAGAGTATCTAAACCAATACCGTATACAAATACAAAGTATTTGTATCACTCTGTGGCTGAGAAATCTCTGCCAAAAAAGTATGAACGTTCTGTTGCACGCCGGAAGATGAACTGACTTGGGCAAGCACCTGAGATGTGATCTCGGTCTTATAAGTGTTTGAATCTTATTCTTTTAAACGCTTGCCCGCGAGTTATGAACGTTAATAAGGGGAAGATATCCTAATGTATATTTATGACTGGTAAGTATAACGAACGAAATAAAATTGGAGATTTGCTTGATTGCAGAGCTGCCAACCCTTACGATTTTGGCGTAAGTCTTACGAAATTAGCATCTAAAATACGCCTTACGATTTCTCTCCATATTCTTCCGATTTCGGTTTTTCTTGATCAAAGTTTATAATACCGGAATTTTCATAGCTGGTCATCTACAGTTTCTACTATTATAGTTAAATATTCATAATCCTTACAATGCTTGCTTGTCTTGGTGTTTCGGTTTTAGAAGGCTGATTATATTCATGTCAATGTTTTAAAGTAAACAAAAAAGAAACATGCCTCAAATTGCGCAGATTACATGTCCATTAACAAAATATCTTCAGCGGCTTGGGGCTTTGGCGGTTCCCGGACCCTGCCTTACTATTTGTCATTTCAGAATGTTGGCAGCTCTGTGATTGTAGATAAATTATAGGCTGCAGTCTTTAATTTGCCTTTTTTTCTACAAGGATTTTGTAATTAGTTATTTCAAGATTACTAGGTTAATATATGTAATATCCCATTCTCAACCCCAATAGCTGTAACTCATCATTACCCTTACTCCTATTACACTTTATGTGGAAGCTTTATACCAAATCTGGTTAAATATTCTTAACTTTAATTTTAACAACAATAGATCAAAAAGAGATCTAATTATAATGCTTCATTACATTATGTTTTTGATCACCCAAATAGAGTAGGTCAAATTGATTTCCAGTACTGAAATATTCTTTCATTAAAAGCCACATACTTGCTAAAGAAACACTGAATGTTGACTGGAAAGGTCTCATGGCCAGTAACTCTCTCTCAAGTCTCTCTTTAAAATGACTGAACATGGCATTTCCTCCAGTGATGAACACATTCTAGGATATTAAAATATATTTTAACCAAAAAAAAAGCAGGTAATAAAATGAAAGAAAAAGTGAGCAAGCTCACATATCCCACGCTCCCCCAAAAGTCAAAGTGCTGAAATTCTGGGAAAAAATAAAGGAATCGGAATTTCCTGGAAATATGCACATCTACACATTGTGTCCTATATGTCTGAAAAGTTTGACGAAATTGTGTGCAGCAGTTTATGAGGAGTTGTGCTGACAAACTTCATCTCTATATATAAGATATAGTGAAAAATTTAAGTTGAAAAGTGCCGAAATTCCGGGAAATATGAAGGAATCAGAATTTCCTGGTAATATGCACATCTACATAATGTGTCCTAAATATCTGCAAAGTTTGACGAAATTGTGTGCAGCGGTTTATGAGGAGTTGCGCTGACAAACTATTCATCTCTATATTAAAGATATGGCCAAAAATCTAAGTTGAAAAGTGTGGAAATTCCCGGAAAAAATTGAGGAATCAGAATTTTCTGGTAATATGCACATTTAAACATTGTGTCCTAAATATCTGCAAAGTTTGACAAAATTGTATGCAGCAGTTTATGAAGAGTTGTGCTGACAAAAAAACAGGACTGACTGACTGCTGGGTCAAAAACATTATACTGTACCTCACGCAAATTGTTGCGTGGGCTATAAAAATCCTTCATGTACAAAACGTAATGATGATTGTAAGGTACTTTATTGGGGAATGTTGTGTAAGTATTTACTTTTTTGCTATGTAATGTGGTGACAATATATGCTATATTCACACTCTCCTTAACTGCAAACTCAAAAAACGTAAATAATTTACATCAAGGGTCGATACATTCACATTATGATGTTCATTATTTGAGCAAAATCAGACTTCTAAAGGGAGAAAACAGGAAATTCAAATCCTTCTTGAATTATACAGTACATGTATATTACGTAATAAGCACTTTTGGAGACAAATGTTTTTTTCCCCCTAACTAATAAACTACAGGAATTAAAAAAATGTTATTTTCCCACCAATTTCCACAGAAGTTTTTGTTATAATACCTGTGCTAACTTGTTTTGCATGTCAGCATTAAATTTCTTGAGAACAAAATCCATGGTCTCTGCAATTCCTGCTTGCTCGATTCCTATCATTGAAGGTTGAAATAGTAATTCTGGTACTCTAAATAAATTCAAACATGTATAAAGTAAGTACTCTTATATAACAAAATAATTCTTTCAGCATATTCTGTGAACATAATGAAATTGTAAAAATCTCAAACACAGTGACTACTTTGCTTATTGAATTTCCAATAAAATACTATGCTGTTTGCAAGGAATTTTTCAAAAAAAAAAAAATAGCTCTTTATACAGTGACTTATAATTTTCACTGATTTTTTGCCTTAAAAATTTTTTTTTTTGACTTGCATTATCTTTTTAAAAACTTTATATAATTGATTGTAATTTTCTTTTTACTTAAACAAAAGAAACCTATGAAATGATGATATTTTTTAAAAACATGTTTGTTATTTTTATTCACGTTTTTTTTTTTTTTTTTTTTTTTTTTTTTGGGGGGGGGGGGGGGAGGGGGTCATACAGTACCTGGCCAAAAGTGAGTCATTATTTCATTTTTCTCATTTAAAAATGCATTTTTCTAAAATATTATTGTAGTGTTATTTGTTGCTCATTTTTTTGCTGCATTAATTCATTTCCGGAAATCTACAAAGCATTTCCAACATTTTTTAAATTTCATTTCTGACAATTTTTCTTTTCATTTTCGACATTTATTTCTTTTCATTTCCGAAATTTTTGCAAACTACCTCTCCGACAATTTACTGTTTACCAAGTATGTGAATAGGAAATTCAAACAACATTTTCAAAATATTGATACGTGTAATTTGAGGTTAGAAATTTTTGTCTCGACAATTAATTTCATAATTTATTCTCAATGATTTGTGTAGTGTGTCATTTTGTTTAGCATTTTAAGACAAGAAAATTTGAACAATTCTGCATGATTCAGGGAAAAATCATGAAAATTGAGCTAAAATTGACCTCACAACAAATTTCTATAAAAAATTCAATGATATATATAGTGTGAAAATGCAGTTATGACTCACTTATTGCCAAATACTTTAATAAACAAACAACAGAATGCCATGTCTCACTAGGATGATAAAACTGTACAATTCAATTACAGAAACTAAAAAAAAAACCAATATAAATGACAATTATTTTGCTGTTTAATTACGCTCTGACATAATTCATCATAAGTAAAAACACTGGGCATTTGGCTGTCAATGTTGACACTGTGAACAAAAACACACTATTTTCCTAAAACACCATTCTGTGAAATGGAATCTTTTCCAAAAATACGAAGGGGTGGTGGTCTTTGTCCATTCTGGGCAGTTTAACTCTTTTTTATTATTCCTTGTACAGAGGGGTGGTAATCTTTGTCCATTCTGGACAGCTGAAGTCTTTAATTATGATATTACTTATGCTTGACAAGCTTTCTCCTACCTGATTTTCTCTACTGCTAGATGGAGTCGATAATACTCAGCAATGTCAAATTCTCCCGCCTGTCCCATTGTTTGATCCATTTCCCTAGAATAAGAATAGAGAGAAGTTAACAGGCCATCTTTTAAAAAAAAAATGAAAGCTTGCTCTTTCATGACTTGCATACAAAAAACAAATGGCAAACTCTTTCTTAAATCTCCATGAAAATAATTTTCAAAATTTTCTCAATCAGTTAACAATCATTTTAATATCTTATTAATAGCAAGAACTCAATCACTAGAACTGACAGTGAAGACTGCTGAACATTAACTGGCAAGATTGGAAATATGCAGTCATTTTGTTTCGTTAAAGTCAAAATATTTGATGACATGAGATAAAAACATGGGATTGAAATTATAGTTTGCAGTTCATTTTTAATCCCTCTCAGCTCCTCTTATACACACGGTGTTAGTGATAGATCCAGAAGACAAAGTCAATTTTGGAATTGTTTGATATTTATAAAAATCAATTTTCTGCCCATGTCCCAATGTCCCAAAAAATAATAAGAGGACCACCATTTAACAGAGATTAGAAATGAGCAGAAAGTTTTTTGAGTTTGGACAGTCCCCCCCCCCCCCACCCCTCTTTCCTGTTTTTGCATTTCAGCAATTTTTCAGCCAAGATGAAATAGCATAAATTTCTTGTGTCATTCTAGAATTTTAAAATACACAATGTATTCTGTTTCTTGAAGGAATGAACAGATATACCCCATCTTTAGGATCTAATGACTTTTCCCCTGAGCAAAATAATATTTTTTTCTATATCCTTTATATCTTTGTGTATTTATTCTGATCAATACATGATTGTCAAACTATATGTATTTAGGAATTGAAATCATTTGTCTTTTAGATAAACATTTCACTTAGCATATTAAACAGCTTATTAGGTGGATTGAAAATAAACTTCAAACTTGTAATCCATTGTTATCAAAATCAGGTATTGCTTTATGCTTATAGGATGGTTGTCTGGTAAAATCGTGGACAAGCTGTCTAGATTGAAAAATAATCATCACTTTCTAAAATTTCACTACTTGTTTTTTGTAAATATACATAGCAAATTTCAAATAGATACATGCATAAATAAACAAATTATGAGATTTTATGTTATGCATTGTATCGCCTTACGGCGGACAGATGTTAACGTCAAAGTGTCTAAATCACATCACATTTCCTCTTTCTAACAAAAAATAGTGGATAAGTCCCACTTAAATTTAAGAATTTCACTGATGCACATACATGTACTTAAGTTTCCCTTTATTTCTCTATAAATAGTCGAGGAACCAATACTGCACACACATGGGACCTTCTGAAGATTTATTAGTAAGTTATGAAGCCCGTAGGACTGTATCCTGTGCAGCACATTCAAGCATAATAAAATCTTTATTTTTGTCTACCGGTATATTTTGTAAAAAGAATTAGAATACACTTAAATATGATAAATAAACATTTGCTAAAATTTCAGCTTAGAGCATCCATTATTTTCCAGAAAAACGCTTTGTCTACGATTTTACCAGACAACCCTCATACACAGCAACTGTTGCACACTAGGCTGTTAACCACATGATGCAATAAATGTAAATGACCTTAAAGAATTTTACAACCAGCTTAACGAATAACGCAAAATGACATTATTTACTGACATTTTTCATGTCAATTATGAATTCTAACGAGGAAAATTATAACTTTCTTTTCTTACATGTTAAAAATACTGTATATGCAATCTTTTTTCATTGAATTCTGAACATGCCTTTCAATTTGTTTACAATACTGATATTAAAGCCTTTAAATTTGTCTACAATACTGATATCAAGCCTTTAAATTTGTCTACAATACTGATATCATGCCTTTAAATTTGCCTACAATACTGATATCAAGCCTTTAAATTTGTCTACAATACTGATATTAAAGCCTTTAAATTTGTCTACAAAACTGATATCAAGCCTTTAAATTTGTCTACAATACTGATATCAAGCCTTTAAATTTGTCTACAATACTGATATCAAGCCTTTAAATTTGTCTACAATGCTGATATTAAAGCCTTTAAATTTGTCTACAATACTGATATCAAGCCTTTAAATTTGTCTACAATACTGATATCAAGCCTTTAAATTTGTCTACAATACTGATATCAAGCCTTTAAATTTGTCTACAATACTGATATTAAAGCTTACTTTTGGAACTCTGGGTCATGCTCTTTAAGCAGCGTATCCAACTCCTCCAATTTATCTTCCTCTGCCTCTGAATCACTGTCAGCGTTCTCCGGGTGCTAAAAAAACCCAGCTAATTCACTCTACTGATAAAGGTGATACTTCCTAGAATTTTCTTTCTTTTTTTTCCTTGTTGAAGCATTTTGTATTTCAAGACAAGATAAAATGAGAGGCCCATGGACCAAAAGGCTCACCTGAGTAGTACCTGACCATGCTTTTCCTCACCAGATTTTCCCCCCTTGTAATACATATTGGGCCCCAGTTTTTCTTCAGAAAAAGAATTTTTCTGTATATTTCAATGTAAAACTTGGTTTCCCTATTGTGGCCCCACCCTACCCATGGGGGTCATGATTGTAAGAATTTAGATTCTACACTAACCAAGGATGCTTCCACCTAAGTTTCAGTTTTTCTGGCCCTGTGGTTCTTGAGAAGAAAATGTTCAAAGATTTTTCCTACACATTTCAATGTAAAACTTTTTTTCCCTGTTATGGTCCCAACATACCCCGGGGGTCATGATTTTTAACAATTTAGAATCTACATTACCTCAGGATGCTTCCACATAAGTTTCAGTTTTCTTGGGCAGGTGGTTCTTGAGAAGGATTTTTTAATGACCCATCCCATTTTTGTCTTTTCTTGATTATCTCCCCTTGTAAGGGGGCTTGGCTTTTCATTTTACCTATTTAAACTCCCCTTAACCCAAGGGTATTTATTACCAAGTTTGGTAAAAATGGCCCAAATGTTCTTGAGAAAAGGTTGACAATGTGTAAAGTTACAGACAGACGGAAAGACAACCCGACAGACAACAGGTGATCAGAAAATCTCACTTGAGCTTTTAGATAAAAAAAAACCTGAGAAAAAATTACCCGGTACAAATTTTGGAAGACTTTTTGCCAAATAAGCTATATGATTATATTATAGATATTATTTATCTGAGCTAGTAAATCAGTAATTGGTAAACATCTATTTTGTACATACAATTTCTTTATAAACTTCCCAGTCAGCATCATTTTGACCAAAAGTATCCTCTTTCTTTTTCTTTGATCCACCTGTTAAAATCATGATAAATTCTATCAACCATATAGTTACATGTACTAAAACATGGAGGTGCTTAAACAGTAACCCGGACTGATTTTCACTGAGAATCCGTTGTCACGTACCAGAGACTAGCTGTGTGATCATCTTCATTCTTTGCTGTGAGGCATACGTTCTTCTCTTGGCCAGGTCTGCTTTCCTCTGTTTTTTTGCATTTCGAATTTCCATAAGTTTCTATTAAGATTGCAATGTTAAAAATATAATATTCAAAAATGCTATCATAAAATGCTTTAACATTTAACATGCTTTTAAAGATTAAACTCTGCATTTTTTGTTTGTAAACAAAATAATATAAATATAACTGATGTCTTGGCAAAATATAATTTTAGCCTGACTCACTCTTCTTTTCTCTCGGATTAAATGTAACCAGCCATCAAAATCCTTCAGTCTTCTCTGCTCCAGTTTCCTTTCTTCTTCTATTTCCTTACAAAGAGAATCCAGTTATATAGGAACTCACCACTTTATTTCTATTACAAAGTCATATAGGGGGTCACTTCTCTAATTCTATTACAAAGAGAATCCAGTCATATAGGGGCTCACTACTCGATTTCTATTTTGCACATTTATTGTACAACTTGCCCTATCTGCATTAAACAATGATGTGCAATTCCAAGTATATTCTTAAATGTGAGAGCCATTTAAAAAGTTCTGAGAATGATTTGAAGAAACATTAACAGCTTAATAAAAGTTTATGATTTTGATAGCATTTAAAAGAGCAGGAAAATACACATATATTGTGACTTCACAATATGTATGAGAATACCTGAAGCAATTAAGTTTGTCAGTGTATGTAGTTTTTACTTGTTTCTAAGTGCATGCAATTTCTATGTGTTTGTCAATACAAGTAATTTCTGCTTGTTTGTCAATGTCTGTTAGTCATTGCAAATGTAATCCCTATTTGATTGTCAATATGTGAATATTTCATATTCCAATACATTGTATTTATGATTGTTTTTGTATATTTGTAGGTGTACTGGTAATTCTTTAATCGTATGGATTAAATTAATATATGTACATGTATTTTGATGCCATTGTGTGTTAACACAACTTTGTATTATGTGTATGCCTAATTCTTACATAATGGCTATATTGAATTTGAGTACATGTGATTCCTAGTTTGTCTGATTTAGTATTCCCTACTTTCTGTTGCTTCTCCCTCTGGATTGCCTGAGCCTTCATGCGTCCCTCTCTGGCATTTTTTAGCATTCGTTGTCTCTTTTTGATGGAGATTTGATCTGGTGTTAATTGATCATCAGGTATGTCAATCAAATCATAAACTGCTGGCTTCTTAGTCTTTCAAAAAAAACAACAATCACATATAAAAAATGTTGATTGCATGACTGTTGAACAATGCATGTAAATCTTAACAACAGCAAATTAAAATTAGAGACCCATCAGTAACAATGCTCAACTGTGAAACATTAGTTTACAACTGTGCATCCAAAATGCTGCAAATTGTACTATACTAATACTGTCAATAGCCCATTAGCGCTTATTTATTATATAACAGGTTTAAATTATGTAATATTTGAGCTATTTTGAAAACACAGTAAGTACAAGTACTTTGCTTGGTCAGGGTTGACAATTACAAAACAGAGCAAATGCACTTACGATCAAAATGTGCATGTTGAGACATTCAGAATTTGAATCACCGAAACACCATGATTTGGTTTATAAACGAAAAAACTTGCTCTCACTCTGTTGTACCTAAGGCCTGTGACATGTTGGACATTATAATTCACCATGTGATATCTTTCCCCAGGTAATTTTGTGAACATTACTAAATTCCATCACATGACTTATAGATAGCATGTTTTGTGCTAACTAAGACACTGTGCTTGTACGCGTTAAATAATCAGCCATCGGTTTAAAATATTCTTTACTTTCATGTAAATTCTCGGTATTTGGAAAATCATACGGATAAAAAACATGAAATTAGTATTACAGTCTAAAATTATTTTTAACAATTAAATTGGGTGTCTAATTGACAGACCTCTGCAGTAAATACATAAAAGTGAAATTAAGTTGATTTAAAAGCAACAGAAGTGACTACCGGTAATTGTAGCATAAATATTTAAAACTCTGGTCCAATAAATATTTTGTAAAAATTAAATTGCTTTCAGTGGTGTAAAAGGAGTTGCAGATAAGGCTACTGGGTGAACAGATGTACACCCTCATCACTATCGGGTTGATAGTGATGGGGTATCCATTTGTGGCAATTCTGAAGGAGATGTACCTGGGTAATAAATGACAATTATAGTCAATGGGACCAAGAAAAAAAAACTTCTTAAGATTTAAGAGAATTTGAAATACTGAGATGAAATACATAGAGAAAACACATACTGATTAGCAATTTCAACTCACTTGGACATGTACTTGGTAATTGAGATACTGAAGTTCAGCTGTATGAAACAAACAAGAGGCCCAGAGGCCACATCGCTCACCTGAGCAATTTGCTAGGAGAAAGCACATATCAGATCAGAAAAGAAAGTTTAATGAGTTGGGGGGGGGGGGCTTGAATTTTAACCCCCCAGGGGGTCATGGTTTGAACAAACAAGAATCTACACTACCTGAGGATGATTCCATATAAATATCACTAAGCATGGATTTGAAGTACTTGAAAAGAGGATTTTAAAAGGTTTCCCTATATATTCCTATGTAAAACTTTGATCAGCCATTTTGGCCCCACCCTAGCCCCGGGAGTCATGATTTGAACAAATTTGTATCTACACTACCTGAAGATAATTTCACATGAGTTTCATCTTTCCTGGCCCAGTGGTTCTTGAGAAGAAGATTTTTAAAGAATTTTCCTACATATTCATATGTAAAACTTTGATTGGCCATTTTGGCCCCGCCCTACCCCCGGGGGTTATGATTTGAACAAACTTGAATCTACACTACCTGAGGACGATTCTATATGAATTTCATCTTTCCTGGCCCAGTGGTTCTTGAGAAGAAGATTTTTAAAGAATTTTCCTATAATTATATTTCAATATAAAATGTTGGTCAGCCATTGTGACCCCGCCCAACCCCCCGGGGTCATGATTTGAACAAACTTGAATCTACACTACCTGAGGATGATTCCACATGAGTTTCATTTTTCCTGGCCCTGTGGTTCTTGAGAAGAAGATTTTTAAAGATTTTTCCTATATATTCCTATGTAAAACTTTGATCGGCCATTTTGGCCCCGCCCTACCCCTGGGGGTCATGATTTGAACAAACTTGAATCTACACTACCTGAGGATGATTCCACATGAGTTTCATCTTTCCTGGCCCAGTGGTTCTTGAGAAGATGATTTTTAAAGAATTTACCTATATATTTCTATGTAAAACTTTGGTCGGTCATTTTGGCCCCGCCCTACCCCCGGGGGTCATGATTTGAACAAATTTGAATCTACACTACCTGAGGATGATTCTACATGAGTTTCATCTTTCCTGGCCCAGTGGTTCTTGAGAAGATGATTTTTAAAGAATTTTCCTAAAAATTCCTATGTAAAACTTTGATCGGCCATTTTGGCCCACCCTAGCCCCGGGGGTCATGATTTGAACAAACTTGAATCTACACTACCTGAGGATGATTCCACATGAGTTTCATCTTTCCTGGCCCAGTGGTTCTTGAGAAGAAGATTTTTTAAAAATGCCATTATTTTTTCTCTAATTCATAATTATCTCCCCTTGGAAAAGGGCGTGGCCCTTCATTTGAACAAACTTGAATCCCCTTCACCCAAGGATACTTTGTAGCAAATTTGGTTGAAATTGGCCCAGTGGTTCTTGAGAAGAAGATGAAAATGCGAAAAGTTTACAACGACGACAACGACAACAACGATGACGACGACAACAGACAACGGACAAATTTTGATCAGAAAAGCTCACTTGAGCCATTGGCTCAGGTGAGCTAAAAAAGGGATTGTAAAGTAAGTAATATTACCTCTTCATCAAAGGGGAGATTGACCCCTTTGATTTTAGCCTTCATTCTCTGTATAGACATTGTTAGTTTGGTGATCTCCACTTGTAATTCTTCAGCTGTTTCAAATGGTAGTGACGAGAGGGCTCGCTGTGAATACAATATTACACTAAGGAAACTTCAGATGACTCCTTTTTATAGGTGAATTTAATTTCTTGACAAATGAATGCCTATTTTTATTTGCTTTATATACCAGCAGTGAAATCATTAGACTTCAATACTGACTTTGTTTTGTGTATTTCTACATACATTGAATGCTTCATCATCCTCATCTTCCAAAAGCTCCTGAACACTGATCAGTTCCATTAACTTTTCTTCCTCTATCTGAACCTATGTTAAAAAATAATGTTCAGGTAAAGTGACAACAGCCTCATGATCCAAATCTTGACTGATCAGGAAGTAAAATATTGGGTGACATGTTCTGTATGACAAGTTACCCATGAATTTACATTCCCACAAATCAGCAAAATTTTGATTTTACCCATGAACATTGACCCCCACAAATTAAAATGATTCGACAATACTTACTTTTTCTAATCTTCTTTTGGCGTTGGATTCTTTCAGTCGCCGGATTTGCTGTTCTCTCCTTTCCTTTAACTGATCAGCTGTCAGCTGACTTCCACTCATCTATCAGATAACAGTAGTCTTTTATCACAAATTCACAATCCTCAGCATTACTCAATAATCATGTTCTTTAATTATCACAAGAATGACAAAATATGACAGAACATGAAAAAACTTTCCTTAAAAATCACAAAAAATACATGTACATCATACTGTACTATAATTGTCAAAGTGGCCAGGCTATCATGCAAACATTTTTTTTAATCTAGTCTTTTTTTCATCCTTCTAAATTTAATCATTTAAATTTACTTTCATAACGCCAAAGTGCATAATTTTTACAATTAAGATTCAAATAGGGAGGATGGTGGAGTCAATAAATTAACCATCAAATATAACTTTTTTTGATCAGATATCTTAAACTGTCAACTATCATTTGGCATTATATAAATGGTGCCTGTTTTGGAGGGTAACTGTTGAAATTGACACCCCAACGAAAACCATTGTCAACCGACGCGTCAGCGGAGGTTGACAATGGTTTTCCGAGGGGTGTCAATTTCAACTGTTACCCTCCAAAACAGGCACTATTTATTTTATTATACTGAATGTCTTCTTGATTTAGGATGTCAGAAAAAAAAATCATCGATCGTCTTTACGTTCACGTTTAGAACAGTGTAGAAAGCTTTCAAACTCCACGCTTTACTGACCTCTTTATTGTTTATTTGATACTCTAAGAGTCCTTTATCATCTAAAGTTTCGTTATTTCTGCACTCGCAAGCATGTTTCGCCTGTCGTTTGTTGTTTTCAAGTAAGCTACATCGGACGCAAGCTTTCATTGACGTTAAGTTTATTCCGGTTCTTTCAAACGCACAACTGATGTTTTGAGAATTCTACGGTGGACTGTACGCGCATAATTTCCACGCATGTGACACTGCCGTTGTGTTACCCGTTGTCATGTGTGTTGCTATGGCTGAGGGTAATAGAACAAATTGTTAACTGCATCTAAACCAATCAGATTTTAGTATTTAACATGAAAGTATAATAAAGACAAATGTCATTTATTTTAAAATTTGATAAGTTTTATATATCTTTACATGGAGCTCTTCTTTTAAATGAGACCAATATGGTCACCCAGTCCTTTTAAATCGACCCCAATCCAGTTTCTGAGGATAAAGTGCTATATTCACTGTATGGCAAGATTTTTTTTGTAAGAGCTTTTACTGAAATCTATTTTCAACATCTAAAAAATACTTTAAAGGTGCATAGACACAGATTTGAAGTTAATATTTTCTGTATATTATACATTTATTGACTGAGTTTGAGGGCAACATGCGTTTTGTCAGACCCAAGAACCAAACTGTCTGCCTGAGGCTGTTAGGCCGAAAGCTAACAGTTTTGTTCGAGGGTTGACAAAACACGTTGCCTGAGAACATAGTCAATAAATGTTTAGTTATACCTTTCATTTTAATTTTTTTTTTTGGACATACATGTATTTTGTACTTTCTTCCATGCATGATGTAACCTTAGGTCCGTCACTGTTGAACACCAACGAATGAAAATAAGATAAAGCTCCGTCCATTCTGTGACGTAAGCCATCCAACACCTCACTTAGCGGTCAAACATCAATTTTTTATGCCCACTCAGCAAAACATTAGAAATGTTTTTTCGTATAATGATTTGTACAGGAACACATTTTTCAAAGTAAAACAATACGACTTATATATTGCAATAGCATTTCATAAGAAAATATAATAAATATCTATACGTATTAATAAGTATTAAGAATAAAATTATAATTTGTGGAATTGCAAGGACGTGTCAATCAAACATGACCTGAAGCTTTAAGTTTCAATAACTTCGAAATGAAAAAATAAGATTTTTATACAGTAGAATCCCGTTATTACGATGTTCACTTTGTCAAGGTAAAATATCGTAATACCGAGGGCAACATAATAAAAGTTCCCAATAAAATCCAGTAAAACATCGTTTGAAAAACGTGTTATTGTATTAGGGGGTGTATTTTTCTCCTATCTTCTTTTTATGCTCAAATTCTTAACCAATATGCTATATACACTTAATTCATTGATTACTTATCTTTAAAACTTATTTTCATGATGCTATTTCTTCTTTTTCCATCATAGTAAAAGCATAGAGCACATTTTTTAATAGAAACTTCGACAATCTTCTTTTAATTGCCGCCATTTTCTGCAACATTTACTTTCACTTTCGTTTCTGTCCAGATAATGCGTTCGTAAAAATTTCAATGTCTACATATTCATAATCATTTCTACAAAAGCAATTATCACTTTGTATTTCTGCTGACAACTGATAAGGTAGTCCAAGCCACTACCCAAGCTGTTAAAACGTTTGTAGTGGAGTTCAATTTTTGTCCTAATTATGTTTGATACCCAAGCTGTTAATTCACGCAGTTTATTTGCAAACGAAATTACACATTATGTGTACCTGTGTGCAGCATACATGCAAAATATTAAATATAACCTTTTTTTTATTAGATTAATTTATTAAACTAAGTATGAAATATAGAATAAAAGAATTTTAAAAAAATTATAGAGATAGATAAAGAAGAAGCTAGATTTATGAGTTAACTTTAATTGTTTAACAATGGCTTTGGCACGTCTCCAAATCTGCTGGGCTCGCTGGAATAGTCCAGGTGGGTGCAATCAAGCGTCACTAATCACCTAACTGCCCTGTAAGTTAACACTCTCTCTGAGCACAGGTGTTCCAATGTTTATTTAGCGTCTCATTAAGTGTCTATCAGCAATCAACACTGAATAAACACGGAGTGAAAAAAAATTTTGACAGAATTTTTACATCGTAATACTGAGACCTGGCGATTTTGGACAACGTAATAAACGGTTCTTTTTTGTATAGATTTGTTAAGAAATGGTTTTGTGCTTTGAATTTACAACGTAATAAGCGTTCTATCTTATAAAACCGTCACCGTAATAGCGGGTCTCTACTGTAATATTATCTTGTGAAATGCTAATGCAATATTATATGTCGTAATATTATATAGAAAATTTGAGAAAATGTTAACTTCAAATCTGTGTTTATGCACCTTTAAGCTGTTACAGTATAAAATCTCTTTTATTTTCAAGACTATTAGAACATGCTATTTGTTTAGAACAGAGTCTCATTCAAAAGAAAGAATCAAGAGTACGAACTGTAGCATTGTATGGTAGCTGTATCTTGGTAACGTTGTTCTCGTAATAATCATTGTCAGTCCAAGCCTCCAGGTCTTTAATGTAATCCTCTGCCATGTAACAGTGGTCTCTAACTAGCTCCTTAAAAATAGACACTTTATTGAGTTTAATTGTGAAAAGGAATCCAGCTACACAATATGCAGTAAAAACTTTTTTGAAAATTTTGAAAATTGCATCTTTGAGAGTTTATTCCATTATTTAAAAAAAAAAAAAAACAATTATAAATATTGTTCAATTTATTGACTGAGAAACTTTAAATCATGTGTGAAAACGTCTTATTTTCACATTCTCTTCTTTTACTTGAGAATGTCTCTCATCACAAACAAATGATTATTTTATATTATAGCAAAGTGTTTCCTTCTATAATTGTGAACTCAGAATAATCACAGGAGGACTTCAAAATACAAAATATAAATTGTCAATAAAAGATATCACAAAAATACTGTGGAGTCATTAGATTTACTTCTGTCGCTCAATTTTGTAGAAATCATGGGTTCTCATCCACAAATTAACATCCTCCATGAATTAACAAAATAGGGTTATAATGTCATATTTTCATTTGTTGGTATAAAAGAATACACCAAATTACATCTCCACAAACCAGTAAAATTTTATGCAATCAGCAAAAATTGACTCCAACAAATTTTAATGATTCCACATACACTAGTGGGATTATAGTCATTTTACAGAAAAAGATGAATTTATTAATTGAATGTAAAATAACTTATTCCATTGCTATAACTTTCATCTTTATAATTACAATCAATATTTATGCCCTGAACTTCCTCTCAACCATATAATGATATTTCTGACCTCTGCTCTGCTCAGAGTGATGGCTGCCATGTGACCTGGATACTTCAGCTGAAGGAGTCTCTGCATAAATGCATCAAGCTGTGCCCCACCCATATTGATCCTACGGCAGTGGGCAGAGTACACCCTCCCTCCCACAACAGGGATCAGAGACGTGGTCTGATAACCACAGCCCAAAATTAGAGAGTGGGTCTGGTCTATAAAACATAGCAACATGACAGTATATTGTCAGAGATTCTTTCATACATTAAAATAATATTCTGTTACTTGTAATAACGATATGCTACAGTTTTAGATATAGTACCTGTAATGTTTTGATTATTGTACAGGCTGAACAGTGAATCCACTCCATAGGCCACAGATGGAACATGGTAACACTCAAACAGCAACTCGGACATTTCTAAGAAAATACTTAAAATCATGAATATCAGTGCAATAAAGCAAATATATACTGCACAGCCAGACCATAGTTTAGATAGGGTTGAGTATAATTTAGCCTATTTCAGTGGTTTATAGAATACGAATGTAAAAATCAATAAATCAAACAAAATCAATTTATTTCAAGCAAGCAAATCCAAAGAATTGTGGTCCCCCACTTTCGGTGTCTTTGTGGGTGATATGTCATTTTTTTTTACATGTGTCAAATATGAACACCCTTTCATATGTCATTCAGAATTATCACCGAAGTTGATTTTTTTTTTATTAAGTCAATCATGAAGATTAAGGTCAAGGGGTCATAAATCATAGCATCCTTGAAAATATCTTGTCACAGCTAGGAAAGCACATGTCAAATATGAAACCCCTACCTCTCCTCAATCAAAAAATATAAGGAAAATTAACAAGTTGGAAAATAAGGTCAAACTTTAAGGTTACAAGACCAAAAATTATAGTATATTTAGACAGGTCCTGCCACAAGCAATACACAGAATTAATATGAAAGTGCTGTCTCATCTCATTCAAAAATTATGGCTAATTCAATGTAAAGATTTTTTATAAAGTAGGTCAACCTTCAAGGTCAAGGTCACAGGGTCAAAAACCATAGCATATTTAGGAAGGTCTTGTCACAGGTAATATACACGTGGTATATGAATTAAGCCCCATCTCTTTTCATTCAAAAAATATGACCAATGTTAATGTTTTTGTGACAGACAGACAGACTGACAGGCGAATGGGATTTAATGTCCCCTCGCTTTCATGAAAGCAGGGGGACAATAAATGGAAGAGAGTTTACAAAAATAAAATATGCCAAAATTTATGGTATATATTGTTGAACCAACTCTGTCAAATTTATGCCCCCCCCCCCAAAAAAAAAATGTTTTATGGTATTAGGCAAATAATTCATCAACTTTATTATAATATTATTGCTTAGCTTATAAAAGGAAAAGTTTGTGTATTTCCTTTTCTTAATAAACTAATATTTTGTAAATTTGACTGTTCTGAATTTGAAGCAAAGCTTACGCTGGCGACAGTAGCCTGGGTTACACAATGCTTCTGTCATTACTATTGGATGGTTGACACAACCCTCACTGTTGATGCCAAGGTGAGCAAATATGTAATCATAGATCTGTTCCTGAAAAAAAAAATCAAAGTATTTTTCATATCTTCTATCTTCTATATATAGGCATATTAATTACTTGCCATAAAAAGAGACCTATGGGCTATAATGCTCACTTGAACTGGCCTGCTGTTTTTTGTCATTATCTCTGTTTTGGAGTGTTTATAGCAGTGATAAGCACAAAAAATAATACCTTTTTTTACCATTATATAGACTTTTTGTCTTTTCATCTTTTAAACATTTTTTTCTGGCCCAGTGTCAGTACAGAAGAGTTTTACAAAGAAACCACCAAATTTTTCAGTAATTCTTAATTATCACCCTTATTAAGGAAGTGATGACTCTTCATTTGAAGAAACTTGAACTCTTTTTACCCAAAGATGCTTTGTTGCAAGTTTGGTTGAAATTAGCACAATTGTTCTTCAAAAGTTTACTGACCATCCAAAAATGACAAACATCAGACACATTTTGATTCTCTTGAACCTTTCCTTCAGTGACTTTAAGCTTAACAAGTTTTGTCTCTATGTGAGGCCTGGAAACTTACCTGTACATCATACAATGTGACCAGGTTCCTGTCAAACTGTGTCCTCAGTATCCATTTCACCACCTCTACATTGTTTATTTCATTGCCTACTTGAACGTCCAGTTCCTAATCAATAGACAAAAGAACAAGCATATTTTACAAAAATGTGTAGGGCATTTATCAAATAATTGTGAGCAAAATCTCACATCAAACAAATCCTCTAGTAGTTTGCATCCCTGGCATCTATGCAAGTTCAGTTTGTGAAGAAAAAACTTCCTCATCCAGAACATGTAGATCAGACCAAACAACTGATGCAAGTTAAGAAGTGAGCATCCCTTGATCCAATGTTAGGTACCATAAGGCGCACTTGTTTCATAAGCCGGGTCAAGCCGGTTAATATTCCGGAAGCGGGCAAGTCACTTGTTTCAAATATTTTTAAGCCGCCGGGCGGTCAGAAAGTAATCGCCCGAAAAATTTCGAGCGGCCAAATGAAAAGCAATATGGCGGAAAACGGAGGTAGAAATGTTCTTGATGGTGAAACATTCGTTTTTTATCATTTGTCGTAGTCTCTTATTATTTCAGTAGTGTATGTTTATTGACACTGAGTCAATAAACATACACTACTGAAATAATAAGAGACTTTTACAACATATTTGTTTACATTTGCACGACAAACATTTTTTTTTTAATTTTAAAGCTGCTTTTCAGCTCTGTGGGTAACGAGGCCCTATATGCTCCAAATTCACAAATTGTACATTGAATGGATCTAGTAAATATTAAAACGAAATATATCCACTAAATCGTTGTTCTCGTGCATTCAGGGAATTTTTTTTATATATCCGGCTTATTTTTCACTCGTTTCAGCGACACTAGCCAGGTCAATATGTCATGTTATAAAAGTGAACCGGGTCATCGCCCGGCTGTCTGAAACAAGTGCGCCCATAGATACTTGTCAATGGACATGCTCCAAAAATTAACCTATTCAATCATGCAGAAAATGTAGGTCAGACCCAGCAGTCAAAGCAAGTCTGGTAGTGTGCATCTATATATGGTTATCCCTGCAAGTTCTTCAGCACAGTACTTACATTTTCTTGAAAATGGAGCTGATTAAAAAAATTGAACCTGTTCAATCATCCAGAAAAATGTTGATTAGAATCCATTGTTCAAACAAATCTATTACATGTAGATGTATCATACTGTGCCTATACAAGTTTTGTCCAGGTAAGGTTCATAGTTTTTAGTACAAATGTATTTGGAAACTGACTGCTGTAAAAACTTTAAACCTATTCCATAGCATAACAGAGACATTCAGAAATATGGGCCAATGCAAGTCTGCTTATGTACTTCTTTATAACAAAAACCTTAGTAACCATAGGTCTTATTAATATACCAGTCCTGTAGTTACTTGGAAATGAAGCTGCTTTTTAAATTCTAACTTGTTCACTTATCCAACAAGAGGCCTACGGGCCTTATAGGTCACCTGAGTATCATGTAACAACTTTCCAGCGATCGTATTTGGTTCGTGTTTTAATCCAAAAGCCATGAAATTCACAAATTTTGAAAGAGGCACCATTGCTTATCAAAGGGCAGATTTCAAAGCATTAATTTATTTTTTGTCAAAGTACCCCCATGGTACCCCTGACCCAGTGGCCCTGAATTTATCTATTTTGAAAGAGGCCCCTCTCTTCATTATAAGGCCAGCATTTTTTTTTTAATGTTTAGGTTTAATTATGAACATGAGAATAAAAAAGTCTCGAAGGAAAAGGAAATAAAAAAAAAATTTTGATAAATCAATTGTACATTCTTTTTTTATGCTATTCTAATAGGCTCCTTACCACTGGACACATAATGCTTACAAATAGGAAAGTAGAACATTTAATTGCTTATTTCATCATCTGCCAGTTTGGGCCAGTTATATAAATTTTGTGATGTTGGTCAAAATATATTTTAAAAAATCAATTCTTTAAAAGTCTTTCAATATATCTTCATTTTTTTAATATGTGTTAGGTGAATGTGTAGACATTGTTCTAATTTTCTTGATGCCTAAAATTATAATTCCTATCATAAAACAGACAGGGAGTATTGGGGAGTACGGTGAACATTTTTTCAATTAAGTGTAAAATAATTTCTCTGGCTGATACAAATGATACTACATGCCTGTATATATTTGTATATTCTAGCCTTAATAGTTGATTTTTTTTTTATTTCTTCAGGTTATTGTTCATTTCTTCTGACCTCAAATGGACTTAACTTCTCCCATAGTTTTATTCATTACATCTGATGCATAAGCAACCCTTATCTGAAGAATGATGCTTAGACTGTAAGCTATGACAGAGACCTAAACAATGTCGCTGGCAATATGCAATAGCTACCACGGGCAGTTTAAAGATAGGCCACGGTACTTTTACTCATCAACGTTATTCACTAAACCTACTTCATAAAACATTTTGGCGAAAATCCGACTGAAATCGGTCCCGTCGTTTCCAAGATAATCAATGTTGAACGTCTGCATTTGCACCTGTGAAAACGATCAATAATCCTTGACAATGTCACTTCCGGTTTAAATGCAATCAAGTTCAATGACGTCACAAGTGTGTCTCGCTTCCCTCAAGTGCATGATAGACAGAAAACGCCGTTTCGGAAAATTCTGATAGTCCATTAGAGGAAGAGTTGTTAGAACTTTCTTGTGTATCGTCAAGTTTTGGTGAGGATTCATTGCTGTGCAATAATACAGAAAATGGGAGTAGAACCCTCTCGTTTTGAGCCCTACGCTAGTGAACCGTCAGACGAAGAAGAATCGACCACAAACGATGCGGAACCCGAGGAAGCAAATCGTTTGCATACTATTGATTGGTATGCGAGTAAACCGATAGAAAATATTAAAATGTAGCATTTTAAATCATTATTTTAAAAAATACATTTAATAAAACCATAATTCGACACATTACCTATTTACCCCCCCCCCCCCTAAAACTTTAACATATACTGAAAGGAAAAAGAAACGCATAATAAACTTTTGAATAAAATTAAAACTTTTCTTTCCAATATGATTTCCAGTATTGTTATCAAACATTTTAATTCAACTTTAAACAGCAAGTAACCGAAATCTTGTGTGACTTTGACTGATAATTCCGGAGTTATTGAAATTGATATGTCGATACTCCCCAAAATAAAAATTAAAATTCTCATCATGTCCCTTGCGCATCAGTAACAGTCTTGATTTTCTTGTGCATTGAGTATTTATCTTTCTCATAGATTATCATTCAATCCTTCCGACGGTAGTCTTAATGGTTGAGAGTAGATGTATTATTCCAAAGCTAACTAATCCCCCCGCCAAATGAATCCCACGAATTTTCGATTTAGGATAAAATTGACCGAATGTAGCTTATTCGGTACACGTGAATGTTGGAAGGAAGTCTTGACAAACACTGGCTAGATTTTCTCAGCATGAATATGCTAAAAATATTACGCATACGGCGCGTACGTGCGCGTGTGAGAGTAAAATTGACGTAAAGTTGCCAAGCTTGCGTACCAAATTAGAGCAGAGAGTTTCTGTCAGTATTAGGGTGAAAATATGAGCATAATTATCTGCTGTAAAAATATCGGTTTCAGTAATAATGAATTGACAATAACCGAGGTGGCATGATGAAAAGCCCTCTCTTGATAAGACGTTGTTACGCTCCAACGTCAACGTCATGGTTGGTTGGAAACATTTTAAGTTACTCTCTGACAACCGAAAAAACTTTTTTGGTTGAAAAGTTAAAAACAAGCTGCACAGCAACATGTTGTTGCCTTTTTATTCACTTATGCAACTCAATTACTAGACCCAATGTAACTTCCGTCAGCCATAGCATGATTGCAAGAAATTTTTACTGACTGCAAATACCGGAAAACGATGTCTATAACTCTAATGCATCTCTTGGCACGACAAAACGTGATCACAAAATTGGCATCATCAACATGCACATGTATTTGGCTTTTTATCACTTCCCCTACGTGACGCCATACATTTCATGGTTGAGTAATTTTGACCAGCGATTTTAGTGCACAGTAATCAAAATACACATCTGACCAATTTTCATGATTTTCGGCCACATAGTTAAATATATTTCGCTATTATGCTATTATGCGTTTCTTTTTCCTTTCAGTATATAAAGGCCTAAACAGCTGATAGCATGAATAATGTTAGTCCCTACTGGTTTTAATGTTGCATTCATTTTTTTCATTTGTTGTGGGAACCCACTCTTTTTTCTACACGTTTTAAGTTTTAGAATATTTTTTCATTGTCATTTTTTTTATGTTTTGCAATCATTTTTTAATGACCCCACCTCATCCAGTAAAACTGGATGCATGACTTTTTAAAATTAATTTAGAACAAAGGCACGTTATTTCGGTGCTTGCAGTTGTATAAATTGATTTTAAAAGACATAATTTGTATGTTTTACAATTTTGTGAAAAGAAAAAAAAAACGTTTTAAGTCTCATGTTTAAGGAATCACTGTCTAGTTTTGAGAGTATGCCAGGGCATCAACAATAGGGGGAAACATGGGATAATTTGCATAACGGGCGAAGCCCGTTATGCTAAAATTATCCCATGTTTCCCACTATTGTTGATGTCCCTGGCATACTCTCAAAACTAGACAGTGATTCCTTATATTACCATTTCATTGTGAAATAAAATTGTAGATTTAGACATGCATTAAGAATGTTGACTAATCGTTTTAATTTACACGAGGACTTCCATACCAATTTCAATAGTCCTCGCACACTGACGTCAAACACAAAGGCAGCCGCACGAGATTTACATGCATATTTGGCCTCCTTAGCGTCAGATACAGAGACAGATGCGCACGAGATTTGCATGCGTATTGGGCCTCCTTAGCTGCTGACCTATCGACCTGCCTAATTTACATTCCGGCAGAATTATCAGGAAATCAACTCCGCTTACTTTCAAAGGGTTATTATAGAGAAAAAATTTAGAAATGGAAATATTAAAATATATAGGAATTTAATTTGTTCAGCTATTTAAAAAAACAGGTTACGTATATATATCTAGGCTTGATGCAACACAATCAATTAAAAGTCAGATGTTAAATTCGACTCTCAGAGTTTAGTGAGTTTATTAAAATTGTTAAAATATAATTGATATGTATAATCTGTTTTTATGTGTCACATTATTCACGTGTTTGTACGTTGTTTCATGCAATATTTAATTCAATTTTGAACAAGTCAAGGGTCCCGGATGATCGTTATTCTACCTTGTAGATGTCCAATATAAACATTACTGTAATATAGAAGTTGATACACTACACAGTTACAATTATGTAAATTAAAAAATAAATTAAATTCGTATTCAGTGTCAATGAGAACAAGACAATTGATGTATAGAACTACAGACGGTGTAAAATGGGCCTCACCCCTGAAAATCCAATCAATTTTCAATGTACAATATACACACTGTTCTCGGTACAGAAATTTCAGAGCGTGACTGTAAGCAAAAACTTCAATTTATTATCTGTGAAAGAAAGATCATTTTTGCATTATGTGCACAACCGGCAATCCTCGGCTTACTCCGCTACATTCCATTCAAACAGGTATACGAGCCATCCAAGGAGCTCGGAGTGATGTGTATAAGCCATAACCCCCCCCCCCCCCAATAGAATTAATAAAGTCACAAATTAATGATGATTGTAGGATTTTATTTAAAAAAAACGTAGTTAAAATTTAAAAAAAAAAAAAACCCTATTTAACATTTCATTCTTATAGTCAGGTTATGACAGGGCATATGGGTAAATCTTTCATTCCTGATTGAAAAAATTGGGGAAAAAAAAATTAAAATCATATGCTTTTATGAAATGGTTTTAAAAAAGGTTATTTTACAGAGATAAAAAAAAGAAGGTCAACAGACAATATTATTAAGAGTTCACAAGCGTAAATAAGCAGTGATTAAATACAATCGTAGAGTACCACTACGGCAACACTAAGAAAGGGGTGAACAGCTTCCAAATGTCAAATTATTATATTTACATTCAGTGTAATTTCCCTTATGAAATCCATTATAAATCCACGACGTTCAAATCTCTATAACACACGCGAAACCTTGTCACCGCGCTTTAGAATACACAGTAGGAACTATATGCATTTTTAAAACTCTAGGAACACCAAAATGTAAAATGTTTCATTTCAATTAATGATAAACTATAACCTTAAAAAATTAACGTAAAAATTAACGTAATGTGCGTTAAGAAATGATTTGTCACTTTTTTCCTCGCAATGTTTGTTTGCGTTATTTAACTTTACAACGTCATTTAACGTCATTTGACGTCACAAACGGCTCTTACATCTATTAACCACGGCGTTTTTGAAGGGCGCTAAATTCACATTTAAGATTAACAAAATAGGCAATTATATATATATAAAGAAGGAAAATTAGAGAATGTAAATATAAGCATTGAATTAATATTTTTGGATGTCTTCGGTCCTATAACACACCTGGCCATGCCGACAAATTATCATACCGCGCTAACGCGCGGTATTCAATTTGTCGGCACGGCCGAGTTGTGTTATAGGACCGAAGACATCCAAAAATATGAATTCAATGCTTAAATGATCCTCTGAAAATGACATCTGTGATTGAAAAAGAATGCGGAAATGAGGTTTGAAAAAAAAAAATTTACAACATGCACTTTACCGATGATGTGAACTTCAAAACAATGATCCGGCATTATTACAATTTAATTGATCAAATATATGAGCGATGTTTTTTTTTAGAAGGGGGGGGGGGGTGCTGCTTGTACCAGCGTTTTCTGGGTTATGGCCGAACTAAAACAGAAATTTTTAATAATTAAATGTGTAAAAACGAAAATGGAGAAGCAAAACTGATCGAAACGAAAAAAAATTACTCAAAAAAAAAATTATTGAGAATAAAGAAAAAAAAATCGAAATATTTGAAAGGCCTCCCATTCCGTACTGATAAAAAAAAACTTGCGCATTAAAAAAAAATTGGGGGTGGGGTGGAGTGAGGGGGATAATGAAACCATTTAATTACAATATTTATACATGTAGTCCGGAAGTATATTGTTTTTGCCAGAAATAAAATTAGTAATAAAAAAAAATAAAAGTTATGTTCTGCCTGCATGCGTTTGATTTTTTAACAACACCTCGTTTCGTTTTAATGTATTGCAATTATACTGTAGACAATGAAAACAGGACACCAAATTAGTTTTGAAAATGACCACTGCTTATTATCTTCACATTTTATTGCGTCTTTCAGTTTTTAAACCTGAGTGTTGCGCCAAAGGGGACGGTGTTGGTGATTAACTTATATATACTAATTCTTCAAGTCACACTTGTGACGTCACACACGTCACTTCCGGTATACAGCCAATTTCAGTGCGAGCTCTCAGGTGTAAACAAAGCTATTTTTAGTAATATCTCTAATCAGCAAGAGAGATAGTTGTTGTGTTGTATATTATTTTACTCGTAATTATAATGACTATCGAACTATGTTTCAATGTAAAACCTACCAAACCTTTCCTTAAAACCTGGGGGAGGAAAATAATTTTCAGACAGAAACTTGAAACGAATACATAATTATCTCACCAGCATGTCATTGTGCAACAAAGTCGTCAGCATTTTATTTGTCCTTTGAACGGGTGAAACGTTTTGAATGGCACTCGTATCGATGAATTTTACACTAAACCAAGCTATCTTCTCAAATGTAGGCTTGTAGCTTTATTTACCCGCCGTTTCATCTTAAAACCGGAAGTGCGAGTTCGTAAATTTGAAATCTCGATCCCGACTCATATTTGACATCGGAAAGAAAAAAATTGTTTTATTTTTTTCTGAAAATTCAAAACCTTGAGCGGAGGCTTTGTACAACTGAAAATAAAATAAATCCTGGCCTTAAATATGTAATTAGATTATTAGCATATTAACCAGGAGCAAAGGATAATATGTTCAAAGAATTCATGCAATTCACTATATAATCATTAGAGCCCCACCCTAAAACAAGAACCCCTGACCCTGGGGCCATAAAATTCACAATTTTGGTAGAGGCACTCTTGCTCATCATAACTATGCACTTAGTTAGTTTATTTAATACCCAGGAGCAGAGAAGAAGATTTTCAAAGAAATAATGTATTTTCACTATATAATTAATAGAGCCCCGCCCTAACACCAGAACCCCTGACCCTGGGGCCATAAAATTCACAATTTTGGTAGAGGCACTCTTGTTCATCATAACTATGTACTTTGTTGGTTTATTTAATACCCAGGAGCAGAGAAGAAGATTTTCAAAGAAATAATGCATTTTCACTACCTACTGATTTAGCCCCACCCTAGCACTAGAACCCCTGACCCCAGGGCTATGAATTTCACAATTTTGGTAGAGGACTCAATGCTGATTACAATCATGCAAACAGTTCGATTGCTTGATGTCCAGGAGTAAAGAAGATTTTTAAAGATTGCATTAATTTTAGTGGTTTTGGCCCCACCCCTCAGGTCCCAGGGGGGCAGGGATTATGAAATTCACAATTTTTGTTCCCCTTCACTCATAGATGCTTTGTGCCAAATTTGGTTGAAATTGGTTCAGTGGTTGCAGAGAAGAAGCTGAAAATGTTCAAATGTTAACGCACGACGCACGACGAACGACGACGGACGAAAACGGATAGCAATAGGTCACCTGAGTTTACTCAGGTGACCTAAAAATGTAGATCAGAACCAGCATCAAAACTTTAAAGCAAGTCTTTTAGAGAGCATTCTTAGGTGCATCATGCAAACTTTCACTGAAAATACCATTATTATTAAAATTAAGTGCATATTAAAGAACATTTTGATGAATAATAAACATTTACCTTTTTCCCTTTTTGCTTTGCAGTGATATTCTTAAAAACAAGTTGTGGTTGTTCTAAACTAGCCCATCCAGCTCTGCATTTATACACTCCTTAAAATAATTAAATAGTTCACCATATGAACATAAGAATTATTAAGCTGGTCCTGAAACAGAGATTATCATGTACACAGTAAGAAAATCTTTCTTTTTTAAATATCAAACTCCATATTAATTTAGAATCCTTTGAGCAATAAACAAATCTTTTCACTGCTGTTGACAATTTATTTTGACCTACATGTAATTAACCAATACCACAGTAAGAAAGCAAGTTTCATTGGTCAAGATGTTCCTAACATAAGACCTGTCCTTAAAATGTACAAATATAGAGATTTCAGTACAGGTGCATGCAGGGTTTCTATGAAAAGATAATTCTTAATTTAAAATAAGTGAAGATGAAACACAATAATTGATTTTAAAAAGATCTCCAAACAGTAAAAATCTGAGAAATTAGGGCTTAGAACATGAATCCAAAAAATTCCTCAAGGTGCCTACGTGCCTGAATAGTCATCTTCTATATATTAAACTAGAAATATGTCCATAGGACATGAATGCCCCGCCAAGGGTATACTAGTACTGCAACATGAAAATTTGTATAAGTATATGAAATTTGATCAGAATATCTTGAATAGTGATGCATTTGAATTGCTTACATCAGTATGTATCATCATATGAAGTTTGACTCTAATTTCTTTAAAGTGAGGTCAAGGTCAAAAATGCCAAGGTCAAAATGTTAGGCATCAAAAATATTGATGCAGTTGCATACGAGGGTTGTTAGAAAAGTTCGCGGACACGTTGAATTACGGAAAATCTATTGTGTACTGTGAAGTACGAGCTATGTCTGAATAAATTTTCTACATTTTGTTTATTGATATGTAAAAAATCAGGTCCATATAATAAAATCTTGAAATTTTACAGCTATTTTTACTATGGGGTCATGGGATTCACGGAGCAATCACTTGACGTTAGTGACGTGACAACCAGTTTTCAACCCGTTAAGCTTTGTCGCAGTTTTATAAATCTTTCATTTCTTCAGATTTTTCTTATCTTTTTTCTACTTTAAAATTGAATATCTATATCAAGACATGTTACTTTTCTACTACAATGTCTTTTGTTTTGATTCGGATATTATTGAGATCTTAAAAAAATAAATAAAAGTCTACGCAGTCATTAGATCAGGTATGGAAACTATGCAAAACCACATAGGCGCAACGCTACGTCCATGCGATAAGGGAGTATTGAAGTATCGATGGAGGTAATCATTCAAAATGTTAATCCTTCCATTTTTACTAAGCTACAACCATTTGAAAACTTGTTCTTTGCATGTGTAGGAAATTCCCGGCAGCATCTTGAACATTTAAATCTCTTTTCAGACATTTTCCTGTCTGCACAGATAATTTTTACGTAGTGCAGTGCTCCATGAGTCAATGACGTTCCGATTTTTGGCTGTGTTTTTACGCGTTGATAATTTATAAACGGCTATAAAAAAGTCATTTACCCTCCAATTTAGTTCAAAATTTCTCCCAGTGACGCTTCCTGCATGCTTAAGCGGCAGGTAAAATATCATAAATTTCTTTGCGCTAAAATTTGTGCAATTTTTAATTTTAATAAAGAGTCTTTGTGATGTAAACTTGCCAAAATGTAGCATGCTCCGTGAAGCAAGGTTTATCAAAATAAAAAAGCTGTATATTTTTCAATAATCACTGGAGAGCACCAAATTCTTGTATATTAATTGGAAAAAAGGTTAAAATATTATCTGGAAATTTTGACTGGTTTCGTGGAAATAGCGCGCTCACAATAGAACCTGTCCGCGAACTTTTCTAACACCCCTCGTATCTATCATCAATATGTATCGACATATAAAGTTTCAAAAAAAATATTGAATGATTTCTTTAAAACTGACACAATTTGAAGGTCAAGGTCAAATTAAAGGTCAAAGTCAAAAATGTTGATGCAGTTGAATTGCTTACATCAGTATGTATCAGCAGAAGTTTGACACTAATTTAGGAAAAGTTAGGTCAAAGTCAAAGGAAAGGTCAAGGTCAAACATGCCAATGCAATTGAATAGCTCTCATCAATATATATTTACATCCACTGAATATTTTCTTCTTTATTTCTTAAGAAAACCCATTGCGTTCATCCCTGCATAAACTACATTAGGCATATCACCTGTACAGATTTCTTGATCAGTGGCCATTCCATCAATGAAACGTACAAAGATGTTCGCATCATTAACACAATAATTAATATTTTTAATCCTACTTAAAATGATAATTAAACAAATATAAATATAAACAATAAATTGTCTTTCTTTGTTTGTTATTACTGGAATTAACGGTCGCAGCTATTGCAGAAAAAAATTCCATAACCCGCTTACGCGGGTTATGTATTTTTTCTGCAACAGCTGCTTCCATTCATTCCAGTAACAACAAACAAAGAAAGCATTTTATTGTTTAAGTATCAGCATATGAAGTTTGATAATACTATTTTGAATGGCATCTTTAAAACTGAGCTAAATTCTAATTTAAGTAAAGTGAGGTCAAGGTCAAAGGAAAAGTCAAGGTCAAAAAATGTTGATGCAGTTGCATAGCTCTCATCAATATCTATCAGCAAGTGAAGTTTGATGACAATATCTTGGATAGTTTCTTTGAAACTGAGCTTTGAACTGAGCTAAATGCAAAGTAAGACGGAAGGACAGATGGAAGGACAGAAGGACGGAAGGATGGAAGGATGGAAGACGAGCATGTCAAACACTATATGCCCCGGCCATATTCATGGTGGGGCATAAAATGGCAGTTGCCATCTACTGGTTAACGTCTTCAGCAGAATAAAGGACGACTGGAAATCATTTTGGTGTTTGGAAATCTACAATTCATCAAGTTTGAGAGGTCATTATGAAGTATCTGCTTGAATATTATATGTATTTTCCAGGAGAATGAAATAAGTGATCAATCTAAAAAATCTTCAAACAGAACAATGTGAATAGGAAATAAACACGAAATCCCCTAGAAATTCATGGTGGGATCAGGTGCCAAGGAGGATCGATGCTTACTTTCAACAGGATTGTTGAAATTGCTATAACATCAATTTATATGTCAGTAGCTTGCCATGGTATAAAAAAAGAGAAAGGTAGAAGAAAGTCATCAAAAGCTAATCTGTAATGGAGCCCAGCGGATCGATGTAATGCCTATTCCTATCACAGCACTGGAGCAAGTAATTTCCATGAAGATTACTTGAGTAGTAAGGGGACTACTTATTGAACCTGCAGGGCACATCTTTGTGTGACCCTAGCTATTACTTTATAATTATAAACATAGCTTTACCAGAAAGGGTGCAAGATGCACGCTTTGTTGCAAATTCAAATTTATGTCAGAGGAGACTGGAGATATATGGTTCCTTGTTTTTAGAGTTGAAAAAGCCATTTGTGGAAAGTAATATGCATTGCTAGTGAAACCTGGCTTATCCATTAGAGTACCCTTATCAAAACTCATTTATTTTCAGCTGTCATTGAAGTACTTTGTTTAACGACGTTCGATCCTGATATTTAAAGTCTTAAACTTTTTTTGCCAAGTATATTTTTAGTTTCTACACACATAGCTTAATTAAAATTCAAATCAAACAAGCTAATTCAGAGAATTCGTGTCCCCCGCTTTGGGAAAAAGTCGGCTCTCCCTGACTGAATTTGTAGAATTACTAAATGTATACATGTATACTGAAGCAAATAAAATACATGTATGTCAATATGCATATAAAGATTTGATTGCTTATTCTTTATTATGTGTATAGAAGATTTTTTTATATGGAATATTTATCACACTGTAATGATGATTTTATAACCTCATAAATTTTTCATTTCACATGCTGGATACTATCATTTAGTAAAAAAAAAAAAAAATATTTAAAAAAAAAAAAATTAAAGGTTTGACCGAGATTCTATCCCGGGACCTCTCACACTTGAAGCGAGAGACATAACCACTAGACCACGGAATCGCTTTACATGGTGTGAAGTATATGCAGAACTAAAGTCACATACATGTATATATTCATGTTTTCATGTTCGGTATTCTCAAATTTTTACACAATCCATGGTGTATGATCTATTTAGCCTTTATTAAACAGTTCTAATAGAGATGTAATAAGAACATAAAGTCCGCCGAGAACCTGTTTTATACGCAATAACTCTCCTCATGCCCCTGCGCTAAAAATAGCGACATGTAATACTATAAATACTAATAAAACAAACGGGGCGGGGCACTTTGAGAGGGGCGAGAGACGTCCTAGGGAGTTTTGGTATAAAATTACATTGCATAAGACCAAAATCTTCTTGAAATATCGCCCGGAAATGATAGTATTACACACGGACAGAATGTATAAATTTACGACCTTGAACTTTGACCTTTTGACCTCAAAATCAATAGGGGTCTTCATTAGGCCACAGGGAGTTGTTATATAAAATTTCATTGCAATAGCTCAAATGGTTCTAGAGATATCGTGTGGAAACGAAAGTGTTTTAACAGACAGAATTTGCTTATTTATGACCTTGACCTTTGACCCTTTGACCTCAAAATCAATAGGGGTCTTCTTTAGTCCATAGGGAGTTGCTATGCTAAATTTCATTGCAAAAGCTCAAAGGGTTCTCGAGATATCGTGTGGAAACGAAAGCGTTACAGACAGACTAGTGATGGGGAATTGGAAAAAATTCATAATCGATTATCGGTTATAATCGGCTGGGCATAATCGATTAATAATCGATTATAATCGAAATTTTGAACTTCAATAAAATTAATATAGAAAAGTTAAAACTTATTCAGATTTCTGTCAGACTTTTACATAAAAAACACTTACATTAAATATTCAAAAATTTTAATTGAAATTTATTTTTTAAAAAGTGGAAAATAGTATTTTGTCTACTTTAAACAATATAGGACTATTGAAACAGAATGGGAATTTATTATTTTTTTCATAAAGTCCATGCAATGGGTATTTTACTGATATTAGTCCCACCTTTCATTTAATACATGTACGTATTTATTTCTTAAAATTAGTTTTGATTACTTAAAATTGCAAGTTGTAAAAGTAATTATCCTCATGTTAGACTTGTATTTATGATTATAATTACGTTTAAAAATTGACTAGACTAATTATGTTTTTCTTTACTTGCAATATTACCGTTTCCTGGTATTAGTCTAACCCCATATTTCCTAATCATGGCGGTAAATGTATCAACAAGACACGGGATCCTTTCATGTTTTCAACATTCATCACTACTTTTATGCGCTTTGCACTTGGTTTTGGTAATGAAATTAAAGTTAGACAATTCTATTTTTTGTTAGCGATGTCGGCGACATTTATTTTATAATCGATTAGTAGCATCGAAGAGCTTCTAACGACCGACAATCGATTGTCGCCGACAATCGTTCCATCACTAAGACAGACAGAAAGACGGACGGACGGACGGACAGACAAACCCAAATTAATATCCCCCACTTTTCAAGCGGGGGACAAAAATGGGGGTCAATGTGCTTCTTTTGGAGCTACAGTACATTTAATATGACCTTTATGCACTGAAATTTGTGTCTTAACGAGGCTGGGGTGTGGCAGCCATTTTCAGACTATTTTTATCTCCTTTAAAAGAAGAGCTCCATATAAAGATATAAAAAAATAATCAAATTTCAAAACTAAAATATATGAATTTTTTCTTTGCCAAATGATAGTTGACAGCTTAAGATACCGTATGTAAAAAAATAAGTTATATCTGGTGGTTAATTTATGATTAATTTGTTGACCCCCCAGCCTCCTTAATTAAAAATCACATCTTCGACATTTTCCCTCCAATATTATTTTTTATCCAATTAAAGTATGAAACAAAATGAACTCTAAGTCTGTTTAGAAGAAGACACTTTAAAGTTGTACTAAGAAAAAGTTTCAAATTGCTTCGCATAACCAATTATTTGACCTTTCTGCACTAATAAAATGTGATTTTTCTGGCATTGAAAATTTAATAAGCAAGAAAATCATTTCAAAGTCTTAAACTTTTACTGAATTTAAGCAAATAGGTCAAAGTAATCTTTAATATTTAGAAAACAACATCAAAAGTGGGGGTATATGATGTAAATTTTCAGATATTACTAAAAAAAGTGTCATTTTTACATTAAAATTAGCCAGAGACATATGGTTTTAGATGTCTCTAAATTGGCTTAATCCCCCCTCGGATTTTCAGAATATATTTACTATATTTGTCACACTTTGTTGAAAGAATTCTTAAGAAATACTTTAATAGATATTTCAGAACCAGCAATAACACATTTCACTGCAAAAATCAGCTTTGTGTGCAGCCAGCATGGAAAAATAAGAATCTACAATTAACAATACTGTTATAGTTCAAAAGGGAAAAAAATTGATCGTTTTCTTCTAAAAAACCTTCTGCCACAAAATATAGTTCCTAGCTTAATTCTATGTGAATGGAATTTAATCGCGTTTTATTCATTGAGTATAGTTCAACTTGCATTGCAGAATTTAGATTTAATCAGTTAATGTTAGATCTAAAAAATGATGCAGAATTTAATACATAAAGGACAGGACCAAAATCTGGTCAAAAGCACCGGACCGAACGTCCTTTAGTTTTGCTTTCTAGCAGCCATGATTACAGACTGATAATATACACAAAACAATGCATACATAACAGAAACAACACTTAAAATGGAGAATTAAGCAACGAACAAAACAAAATACACACATAAGTATATAAATTTGCTGTGTGAAAATTTACACACATGAAATAATAATTTGCAACAAAATGTATGCAAAAGTTAATTTGCACCATGTCCTGACTAGGTGTAAATTTACTTACTTCACATTGTACTGAATAATTACCGACCTATTATCATGTTAACCGGAACTGGACTTCTTTGTCATTTCATCCAAGAGGTAACTGTTCTAACTGTCATACATGGCCCCAAAACTTTCAGAACTTTGATTGCAATTGCGCAGAAAGACATTTTTCCAAGAGGGATTTTTTCATAAGTTGTTTTCAGATGAGTTCAAAGTTGAAAATGATCACTGCATCAAAATGATATTTTCTGCATACTCTGAGAAAAATGCTTTTAAATAGAAATAAACCAATTTGGTAGCTAAATAAAGCTACCTCAGGTAGGTAAGTAAAACTATGTAGGTAAATCAAGCTACGTAGCTAAATCTAGTGATTGTACCAGACCTGTCAGCCCATGCGGTACGACATAAAAATACAGTTCGAACTTACCGTTGTCTATCACAAGTGGTACACTATTATTCGCAATGTCATTTGTGTATTCAAATACTGGATCTGGAAGCGTTTTATCGTCTTTAAAAGCGAAAATTCCTCGGGTCCTACTTTCAGATCTGTCCATGTTTATTTATCTAAAATGTGCTGAAGAAAATAAAAACTCAAGAATTGCGTAACTCCTCCTGTCTAGTTTTCATATAGCAATATTATTTGTTCGAAAACAATAGCTTCCTTCGTCGGGTCGTGTTGATTTGAAATCATCGGATATTGCATATTTAAACTAAAATAAAAGTCGCCAAGAGCGATACTTAAACCCGGATTACAGCGGCACGTCGATTTACTAAAATGGCCCTAAATGGTGACCCAAATGGAATGGATTTATATAATATATAGACTTTTTTTTATTTGTGCATTTCTTAATAAAAAAAATATACGGAGCTTTGAGGGGGGACCTATGTCGTTCTACGTCAAAACAGTGTTATGTGACGTCACAATAGCGACGTTTTTTTCCGCTGACTTTGGCAAATGTGATTATAGGCATAACATTGTTATTAATCAATAATTTAATTTTGTTCGTATTCTCGCCTCTCATTGGTTGAATTCCAAAAAGGAACGCAAAACATTTTGTATAATCTGGTTTGGTATGGGGACACACCCCCTTGACGACCAGCTTAATCATCATATCCATGTAATCCCCTCATTTCCAGTCCTCGGAATCCATGGAAAATTCCAAATTTAATAAATGTACCTTCAACTTTAAACAATTACTCGTTCTTACCTCGTGTAAACAAACATCATGGCTGCTAGATCCTTGTATTATTTATTACCTCCCCTCGCTTCAAATCACTTCTGTTACTACGGTTGTATTATTGCGCGGTAAATTTGAACTTATAAAAAGCAACACAACTTTACATCAAAAGTTGTTTAATTGTTTTAAAATTAAATTATAAGAAATGACTTTAATTCTTGGCCATATTATCGAGTATAATCTGGTTTGGGTCAGTTTACGCTTTTTTATAATCCGCTTCGCGGATTATAAAGCGTAAACTGACCCAAACCAGATTATACTCGATAATATGGCCAAGAATTAGAGTCATTCCTTAAATAATTTAATTCTGGTTGTAACGCTGTATTTGATTGGATAAAAAATTACTTTATATTGTATAAAATGGGTTGCTTACGTCACAATGACTTGCGTCAAAAACATATCAATCCGCCTGACGTTACATTCAAATTTGTACTAATTGAAGTCATTTTATTAGAACAATCATCTTTTTTTCTTACATCAAATGAATGAAAAATTTTTAAGCAATGAATTTAAGAGCTACCCATTTTATACGGTATAAACTGGGTTGGAACAGTTTACGCTTTTTTATAAACCGCTTCGCAGTTTATAAAGCGTAAACTGCCCCAACCCAGTTTATACCGTATAAAATGGGTAGCTCTTAAATTCATTCCTTAAATAACGTACACAGTTTACAAAAAAAAATTATTTCATCATTTATAACAGTTTTATTTGATTTATGGAGTTTGTTAATATTAGAATTCTCTTCCTTTGGTGGATAATTCATAGCAATTTCAGTTGTAAAGAAATACCTCCATGATATGCTGATATAAAAGTGCAAAAAATATAAGATAAAATTCAACAAAGAAAGCGGCTTAAATCAGAGAAATATGTTTAATTTTATGTTTACCATTAACTGTATTTTCTGGATAAAACTAAAAAAAATTAAGAAATGTACTTGTACCTATATTTACATATTGATTTATAGTATATGTAGATGTTATTGTATAAAGTCATTCCTAGGTTCTATTAGGTGTTGGTTGTTGACGGGGAAAGGGGGGGGCAGAATGATTAGAATGAAGAAGAAAAGAGTTTATCTGTTTAAATTATTTCTAATAAAAAAATACTCGTTTTTTGCATGTCGGAATTGTAAAAAATACGACAAAAAACGGGGTGATACTTACATTGTGCTCCTTTATAATTTTTCTTGCAAGATGAATTACAATAAATTTGCCTTCATTTTAAAGATACAAGTCATATTAATTAAATAACTGTTGATTTCGAATGTGATTTGACATTTTTTGGTACTTTTTAGGGCATATTTGGAGAAGAACAATAACGTCTGAAAATAATCTATTTTTAGCATTTCACACTGTTTTTGCACGTGCTCTTGTGTAAAGGTATTGTTTTTAATACTTAAAAATTAAGAGCAAGTGGTCAGGAAGGAAATGTCAAAGTTTTGAAAATTTCACACAAAGACTTTTCGGACATAGGTCCCCCCTATGGGCGCACTTGTTTCATAAACCGGGTCAAGCCGGTTAATATTCCGGAAGCGGGCAAGTCACTTGTTTCAAATATTTTTAAGCCGCCGGGTGGTCAGAAAGTAGCCCGGATCGCCCGAAAAATTTCGAGCGGCCAATTGAAAAGCAATATTGCGGAAAACGGAGGTAGAAATGCTTGATGGTGAAATATTCGTTTTTTATCAATTGTCGTAGTCTCAGTGTCAATGAACATTGGGCGCACTTGTTTCAAATATCCGGCCGATGACCCGGTTCACTGTTATCACATGACATGTTGACCCGGTTAGTGTCACTGAAACGAGTGAAAATTAAGCCGGAAAATGGCTGTTATTGGTGCTGTTGCTGTGGAAAAAATAATTTTCTTTGAACACACGACCATTTTGTGAAGAGCACAGGGCCTAGTTGCACACAACACTGAAAAGAAGCTTTAAAATAAAAAAAAAATGTTGGTCGTGCAAATATAAACAAATATGTTGTAAAAGTTACGTTTTATCTCAGTACTGTATGTTTATTAGCACTGAAACTACTGCAAACAATAAAAAAAAAAAAAACGAATATTTCACCATCAAGAAAATTTCTACCTCCTTTTTCCGCCATATTGCTTTTCATTTGGCTGCTCGAAATTTTTCGGGCGATCCGGGCTACTTTCTGACTGCCCGGCGGCTTATAAATATTTGAAACAATTATATAGTGACTTACCCGTTTCCGGAAGTATCAACCGGCTTGACCCGGCTTATGAAACAAGTGGGCCCATACTGTACTGAGATGACTTTTACATGTTGTTTATAATTGCAACATGTTTTTTTTTATTTTAAAGCTACTTTTCAGCTTTTTGTGTGTAACGAGGCCCTATACTCCAAATTCACAGATTGTGCATTGAATGGATCTAGTAAATATTAAAAAGAAATATATCCACTAAATCGTTGTCCTCTTGCGTGCACAGAATTTTTTTTACAGCAACAGCTCCAATATCAGCCCATTCCGGCTTATTTTTCACTCGTTTCAGCGACACTAACCGGGTCAATATGTCATGTGATAAAAGTGAACCGGGTCATCGCCCGGCTGTCTGAAACAAGTGCGCCCTATAACTCTATAGCTCTGTAGCAGGCCTACTGACTGATCAAAAGTTATGGCCAACTTGCAATGTTAACGTTTTTTAAAAGGTGGATCAACCTACAAGGTCAGGGTCGCAAGGTCAAAAATATTTACACTCTTTGAAAGGTCAATTCCTTCCGAACTTCAGTTTGCTTGAATTTAAGTGGCAATGCATCAAATTCTTTTAACATAATCATGATAATATATTATACATGACTATAAGAACCCTATCCACACTGCACACCAAAGAGCTCTGATTCTATGTTATTTTTTCTACAGTGATCTGCCCTTAGATCTAAATTCCTTCAGCCGCAAGAGGAAATTGTATATAAAGCGTGACTTTAGAGGGTGGATGGTGGGGAATGTTTCTAAAGGGCATTAACTAATTGAGCTTGTTAAAATACAAGTATAACCTACTGCACTCTGCTGCACTCGGCTGCAATACAGTGCAATATATTGTAGTGCCTAGCAAATCATCCAATCACAATAAACTTAGTCAGTTCGTTTCTAATTGAATGAAAAATATGATGAAACACTTTTTAATTTTCTTTAAGTAGTGTTTTGAAAAAAAAGGTTTTAAAACAAAGGAAACAGACTGAATGAACTATTTTATTCACATTCTACTAATATATGACTGTTCTCTATCATTTGAATCTCAATTAACAATCCAGTAATTATATCGAAAGAATTATGTCGGAGGACTTTTTCGACAAAGCTACGCATTGATAATATTTTATCGAAGGATAGTTTGGATATGCGCATAACATCCTGAAGAAATGATCAATCCTCTTTGACTGATAAGGGTTTTATTTTATTTGTGAGAGAATAATTAAATAATTATATCTTTCCTTTATAAGAATTTGGCGACACTTTATTGCAATGCACTTACACTGCAAACTTTAATTTTTCTTAATTTTGTGTTTTGAAATAAAAGTTGAATGGATTATACTTAATTCAAATTAAATTAATTAAAATCTGGATGGATTTTAATTTAATCAAATTTTCTTAATATACAATTGTTCTCTTTCATATAATTCTGAATTATTAACAATCCAGTAATTATGACAAAAGACATGTTGACAGAGTTACGTATTGATTTTTACTCTTTTTGAAAGCAAATGACCAGTTAGCATTTACGTAAAATATACTGTATGCGCACTCTTCTGCAAAACAATGCTACCCATTGTAGTGCCTGGCAAATTATCCAATCAAAATAAACTTAGTTGGTTTTTTGTAATTGAATGAAAAATCTGATTCTTTAAATTAGTGTTTTGAAAAAAAAAAGTTTTATGCAAAAAACAGACTGGATGAAATATTTTATTTATTTTTTAATTGATATATGACTGCATGTGTTCTTAATCATACAAATTTCAATTAACAGTCTCCAGCACTTAATTATGTCGGGGGACTCTTTCTACAAAGTTGTAAAATATTGATAATTTTTTATCGAACGACTAGTTTGGACAAGCGAAAAATATTCTGAAGAAATCAACCCTCCTCTTTGACTGGTGAGTAATTTTTTTTTCACCTGCAAGCATATTAATGCTTCGTATTTTCATAATTTACCTAAACTTATATTGCACTGCATTACTATGTAATGTCAATCAAAAATTCATAAGTCCAATTTTGTTTTTTTACATGATTTTTTTTTATTGAAGATAGAGTTGAAACAAAATCTCTTTAATTTTTATTTTTATTTTTTAAAAAGTTAGGGACAGACTGGATGATCTTAAATAAATAAAAATCAGTGCTGCAATGCATCCCATTGTAATTGCTTGACGTATACTGTCTACTTAAAACATATTTGGTCTATCTTTATTCTGTGTTAAACATTGAAATAAATAGGAATTTTCCTGTTTGACTGACTAATGAACGTCTTGAGACTCGAACAAAGCGCCTATTGTAGAACAATCAAGAGAGCTTTCAGTCCTACATACTTAGCCGTCTATCAGTACTTGTTTTGTGAGAGAAACTCACATTACGTATACACACAAGACCAAACTTAACATGTGTGAGTGACTCTCTTGTCTTATATAGTATACAAGCTTGTTATCCGTTAATATTGCCTAAAGATTTGCATAATCGTTTTGTCTACGTTGTTCAAAGGGGCATAATTAGATTATCGAACTTTGTAAGAAACCGACAGTATGCAAATTTTGCAACAAACTTTCAGCCGCTAGAGGAAATTGTATATAAAGGGTGACTTTGGAGTGTGGATGGTGGGGAATGTTTGTAAAGGGCATTAAGTAATTGTGCTTGCTAAAATACAAGTATAACCTACTGCACCATACTGCACTCAGCTGCAATAAAGTGCAATACATTGTAGTGCCTAGCAAAACATCCAATCACAATAAACTTAGTAGTTCGTTTCTAATTGAATGAAAAATATGATGAAACACTTTTTAATTTTCTTTAAGTAGTGTTTTGAAAAAAGAGGTTTTAAAACAAAGGAAACAGACTGAATGAACTATTTTATTCACATTCTACTAATATAAGACTGTTCTCTATCATTTGAATCTCAATTAACAATCCAGTAATTATATCGGAAGAATTATGTCGGAGGACTTTTTCGATAAAGCTACGCATTGATAATATTTTATCGAAGGATAGTTTGGATATGCGCATAACATCCTGAAGAAATGATCAATCCTCTTTGACTGGTAAGGGTTTTATTTTATTTGTGAGGGAATAAATAATTATATCTTTTCTTTATAAGAATTTGGCGACACTCTATTGCAATGCACTTACACTGCAAACTTTAATTTTTCTTAATTTTGTGTTTTGAAATAAAAGTTGAATGGATTATACTTAATTCAAATTAAATTAATTAAAATCTGGATGGATTTTAATTTAATCAAATTTTCTTAATATACAATTGTTCTCTTTCATATAATTCTGAATTATTAACAATCCAGTAATAATGACAAAAGACATGTTGACAGAGTTACGTATTGATTTTTACTCTTTTTGAAAGCAAATGACCAGTTAGCATTTACGTAAAATATACTGTATGCGCACTCTTCTGCAAAACAATGCTACCCATTGTAGTGCCTGGCAAATTATCCAATTAAAATAAACTTAGTTGGTTTTTTGTAATTGAATGAAAAATCTGATTCTTTAAATTAGTGTTTTGAAAAAAAAAGTTTTATGCAAAAAACAGACTGGATGAAATATTTTATTTATTTTTTAATTGATATATGACTGCATGTGTTCTTAATCATACAAATTTCAATTAACAGTCTCCAGCACTTAATTATGTCGGGGGACTCTTTCTACAAAGTTGTAAAATATTGATAATTTTTTATCGAACGACTAATTTGGACAAGCGAAAAATATTCTGACGAAATCAACCCCTCCTCTTTGTGGGTAATTTTATTTTCACCTGCAGGCATATTTTAAAAATAAATGCTAAATAATATGAGAACATAAGCTGTATGTGTGTGGAGGACTCTCCATAGTTGAAATATTTGAATGACAACTGTTTTAAATTTGTATTGACTCCCAACCAGAAATTAGAACATATCAATAGTTTCATTGGCTCTTAATTCCACGTAATATGCTAGGAAATCGGGGGGGGGGGGGGGGCCCTCGTTACTTTATTGCTATTCATCTATGATAGAAGTTTTGATATATGATCGGTCCATCCTCACCTTCACTTTTAATTAACGAATAACCACCCCAAGCCCCAACACATACGTGTATTAAATATGTTTTTGTGAACGGAAACTTATCTCTTTTTATGTCTTAAGTTTTTTCCGAAAATTTTAGTTTTGGGCAATTCAATTACCATTTCCCCCCTTCTTAACTTGAAAAGGGGTATTATAAATTTAAATTTTCAAGTGCAATATTCAGGTGCTTCTTGATAAGGTGGAAAATATAAAAATCATTTCTGTATTTAAACTATCGAAAATTGTAACATACGTATGTTGCAAAGAAGACACCCTTTGGTAACTTTTATTTTAAATAATTTGTGTAAATCAACAGCTCATACACGGACGGCTGAGAAACAAGAAATTGTCGCTAATACTTGCAATGTTCAAAATCAAAAGCATCACAACAAACTTAGGATGATCTTAGGACAAACTTTATGTTGTCCTAAAGTTAGGAAAAAATTAGGCAAGTTCCTAAATTTAGGAAAACTTCGAGAAATTGACTTAAGACTAGGACATTTTTTAAGACGTTCTTAGGACAAACCGTAGTCCTAAGATAACTTCATGAACATGCCTGCAGGTCATTAAAATGTTCGAGAAGAGTGTTGCTTCATATAATTTCAGATGCTGGTTATTAAAGAAACTCAGTTTCAAAAATGATTGTTCAGTATTAGAGTAAAATACTCAGTACTCAAGGGATATTTACTTCTCCTTTTTTGACTGAATAAAGCCTTCAGAATAAAAGCCTGTTTTTGAGTGATGGTGACTAAGAATTTGTATAAATCAACAATTTTTAAGTTAAGAAAAGATAACTTGAGCACTCTAGATAAAAAGTATCAAAAATAACCAAGTAGAAATGTTTAATACATATATTTGACAATTTCAAGGCTTGAAGTTGCAGGCCTAAAATTCTTTGTAGTAAATCGTAAAGGGGGGGGGGGGATGAGAGCCCCCTCCCCGATGCTACGTGCCAGACTACCATTGATAAAGTCAGAAAACTTTACAGTTTATGCATATGATTGTATAAACTGGCTGTTGATTTTACATCGAATGGCTATATCAGAAAGAATTGCCAATAGTAAAAACTGTAAGGAGGGATCATAGCAGATCCTTTATGCTAGAGATATAGATACAGTATCTTGACTTTTAATTCATGCCAAAAAAATCTCGTCCATTTTCTACAACAATGGAGTCACGTAAAATGTAAATTTTGATGCAAATCACCCATATTCCCTATTGCCTTAACGCTGAACAATTAATGACAGTGGATTTGAGGTGGTGGATTCTAAGTTTTCAATTTTCTTCGTTAAAGAAAAATAAAATTCTACCTCAAGAAGTAACTTCCTATCCCTGAAAAAATTCTGTCAAAAACTTCCATTTATTTTCAACTTGCTTAAAATGCACCAGGCACAGGTACCAAAAATTGTAAAAATAGACTGAAAGGACAACAAGAATTTCAAAAGAAAAAATAACAATTCACTTTTTTAATTGTATATGTATGGGCCGGCCGGACTACTAAATTCATTTTCATTGGTCAATTATGGGTGTGATAGCTTAATTTCATCGTGCCCCGCCGATGTTAATTTATACTATGAAAAAGTAGTTTGATGTGGAAATACTTTAAAATTTGAAAAGCAGCTAATTTTTACTGAACAATTACTTAGCTATAATCAAACTTTTATTTTACATTTTCAACCGCATATGATTTGCATGGACCCCCCTCAAAACAAAAGGTCTATGGGCCACAACGTCCACCTGAGTAACTTAAACCATGTCTTCTTCATCCGATTCCCCCTTGTAATTCTTATTGTGTCCCACCCTATGCCCAGGGGTCATAATTTAATTAATTAAAAATTTACACTACACCCGGATATTTCCACATATGTTTTAGCTTTTCTGGCCGAGTGGTTCTTGAGAAATCCCCACCTTCTTTTCTTGATCATCTCCAGCGTTCCCTTGTAATGGGGATTGACCCTTTATTTTTTACAGTTTAAACTTCCCTTCACCCAACGATGCTTTGTACTAAGTTTGGTCAATATGGAAAAGATTTTTCCTATATCATTGTACCGGGTATTTGATCTGCAAAAATCCCGGGATTACCTAGTTATTGTGAATCATATTTTCGCTAGACAAATTAAAAATCAATAGGGTATTTATTTTTACTCTATGGTGCTTTTCTAAGATTGAAGATATATACACCAATAAATACATGTATCAAACATGTTAAAGCTGTGTAGTTGTGCGTACATGTGTATTATGAAGACATTCAAAAAGAGCAAGAGCCACGTTCTGGCGCTGAGATTTCCTGAAAAATCGAAACAGTTCAGTTTTTGGTTGAAAATGCTGTATTTATTACTTGGACACTTGCTGATCATTTACCCATTGACAAAATATAAATCAATATTTATTTTTACTCCGTATGGTGCTTTTCTAAAACTTTAAGCCCATAATATATACACTTTCATATTACACATGTGTACATGTATCAAATTTGACCTTTTGACCTTGACCTTGGAGTTTAACCCACTTCTAGACAAAAAATTCCAAACTTTTACTTAGACAATATCTTTTGAACAGTAGACACCAGAACATTTATACTTCACATATGTATTTTTTGTTGAAAAACCTTTCATTGGATATCAACAATCTTGACCTTGGAGATTTCCGTACTTGTGAAAAAACTTTAACCTTGGCCAGAACTTTTGAACGGTAAGGGTTACGGCTTTCTTACTTCACATATATAATCCATGTGAAAAATCCCTTCATTGGATATCAAGAACCTTGACCCTTTGACCTTGACCTTGGAGTTTGACAAACTTTTAAAAAGCAAAACCTCGATCATAACTTTTGAAGTGCTTTCATACTTTACATATTTATACCTTTTGACAAGACCTTTTATTTGATAGCAAGGCCTCTGACCCTTTGACCTTGATCTACTTTTAAAAAATTTTAACCTTGGCCATAACTGAACGGTTAGCTCTAGGGCTTCCATACTTTATATATGTATTCTATGTGGCAAGACCTTCATTGGATACAAACTACCTTGACCTTTTGTCCTTGACCATGAAGATTTTTATACTTATGAAAAAACTTTTACCTTCCCCATAACTTTTTAACGCTAAGGGATAGTGATCTCATACTTCTCTTAAGTAATCCTTGTGAGAAGACCCTTCGTTGGATACCCAGAACTGTGACCTTGGAGTTTGACCTACTTTTAAAAAGCAAACCTTGAACATCACTTTTAGAGGGTTAGGGCTAGTGTTTTCATTAAATTTACATATTTAATCCTTGTGACAAGATTTTTCATACGATAGCAAGACCTTTGACCTTTACTTGGAGTTTGACTTACTTTAAAAAAAAATTTAACCTTGATCATAATTTCTGAATGGTTAAGGCTAGGGCTTCCATACTTAACATATGTATTTTTTGTGGCAAGGCCTTTCATTGAATACCAATACCTTGACCTTGAAGGTTTTGTGAGAAAATTCTTATTTTTTGTACAATTTTTCTTTGAAGTACCCTACTTTTTACAATATATTAAATTTGAATTTAAGAAAAGTTTAATCTTTGCTATGTTGAATACGGGGGCATCAGTGTTTCATAACACACCTTTAGTCAATGCAAATTTGCAATTACATATAAATGGAAGGCACTTTTGTATTAAATGTTTTACACGTTTTAATTTGTGGGTCGTGGGCTGTGTTCACATTCTAATTCTTTGCTATAGACAGTCAAATACGCATTGTTTTCTGCAAAATACATGAGCAATGTGTTTTCTCAAAGCCTGTTTTCAAATACCTGGATTCTCAAAAAGAAAATTTATCGAATATAGGAAATGAAAACACCAAGTCTCTACTGTATTTTGATATATATATAAAATGGGACAGACGGTGATAGTCAATTAATTGATATAAGGACCGGGCCATTTTTACGTAAAAAGTGAACCTAGCTCTTTGCGAAGGTTTTGACAAAATTCTATTTTTTGTAAAGAAAGTGGGCGCACTAGATGGGCAGTCGGCAGGAAATATATTCAGATTTAAAAAGCACCATGTACGTAGTAACATTCTTATACAATGAACCTAGAAACTTCACGAGAATGGATTTCTGCCTTATGTTTATTGATTTGTAGATAATTTGTTTTTCAATTAAAAGGTGTCATGAAAGATAAATTATCTATGTTGCAGACATTCAGAAGACTTTGAACGCAAACTTATTTTTGTGCTCAGTTTTTAAATGCACTGAAAATATTGACTGTAACAGTACGATCGAAATTTCTAGTTTTTTTTTAAATACAATCAATATTTTTTCATCAGGTGTAACTTTGTAATTGCAAGTTCATGTATGTTTATCTCTATTTGGGAACGTTAACACTATAAATGAACAAAATGTGAACGCATTGAAAAATAAAACAATTAATGTAAAATAATTTATGAAACACAATTAGTAACTATATTATAAGAGTATTTCTTTCAGTACCAATTCAAAAATTATAAGCAAAAAGATTAAAAAAAAAAATAAAATATAAAAATCACTGTATTCGAACCTAAAATGCTGCTTCGATATAGTTTGAATCCAGCGACAAACCAATGTAGCTACCGCGGGACACTATACGTAGCTAGCATTTAAATCATTATTTAAAGCCAAAGCCGTATACAATCGGACTTGGTCAATTTTCTACCAGAAAATAAATGGAAAAAAGTTTAGATTTTGGTACAAGGACATTTTTTAAACAACTGGAATAAATTTTGTTAAAAATACCAGATAACACATTTAAAACCTGGAGAGAAGACCTAGAAACATGAAATTAATGAAAAAGGTCGATTTTTGCACACCCTTATATTCAGGTGCATATTCAAATAAAATCAAACATATTTAACTGAATATTTGCCCATTTTACATTCACCTACAACACATTCATTGGCTATGTTTTGGAAAAAAATGTATAAATCAATGATATTTTTTAATTCTTTTTATGAGCCACTTTTCCTGCCGAATTGCCATCTTAAGCGCCCACTTTCTTTTAGCTTTGAAGTCAGTTTTGCTTTAAATATATGCGATAACATTTTTTATTGCTTGGGTGAATAATGAACATCTTTCAAAGAAATTTGCATAAACGCTGAAGGCATTTTTGTATTAAACTAGATATTATTGAGATAGTGGCCTAAATGGCCCGAATTTCAGCAACGAATATTAAAATGTAATGGTCAAGGTCACTGCACATCCATTGATCAGTGGAAATCTGCAAGTGAAGTGCCACATTGGACCAAGGAGAGAGAAGATATGCTCCGGACAAGGATCTACATAACATTTTGCTACAAACTTTACCTTAGACCTAGAAACAAGGTTCAAGGTCACTTCGCACCCTATACCCAGAGAGACTCTGTGGGTGAATTATAAGCCAGACTGAGCCAAGGAGAGAGAAGAAATGCTCCAGACAAGAGACCTCAGACGTACAGATGGACTGAAGCACAGATGGGCTACCGACATTGAATATCTTTGGTAATTTTTCTTAATGTGGCAGTGGCATACAGAAGTCATTTTTCTCCTGCCCAAACCCAACATAATGACAAGAATGAGACTTCTCTACAGGTATATAACTTTACTGAGATTGATGTAAAGAGACTACATGTTATTACCCTTCAGTACATATACACATTGCAAGCCAACACATTTCACTCCAGATTTTCTCAAGTTTTTATTTCATATTAAATGCATGTAAAAATTGAATTAAAATACAATTTAATATTTCCGCACATGATCTGTGTAATTTGTAAAGTTCAATCTCATACTATCACAAATAAATAACACAAATACTCTCAGGAAAGAGTGACAGTCTTACATGCATGTCTTGTGGGATCAATTGAAGGGTTTTCCTCATTAATCAGTTTCCCTATCTAGTGGCATTGTTGTAAGTGACCATCAGATCGAATGAGGTAACTAAAACCTTCTGTCTGTACAATATCTTGCTAAAAAATTTGATTCCAGAACAAGGTCATAGCTTTTTCAAACTAAAAAGTACATGCCCACTGAAGTCATTATGGTACACTTGATGTAGAGAAACAATGCTAGGAAATGTAAAAACTTTAACAGTTTTCACATTGTAAAAACCTCAGAGAATATACTCTTAAAGATGCTGATACAACCACAGGAGTCATCAAAATAAAAAACAAGAGCTGCCATTTATAACTAAAAGATCCTAAGAACAGAGCATCATTTCCGCTTTCCTCTTCCTCTTTTTGATGCTGATGATGGTGATTCTTGGCTGTCTCCATCTAAGCTTCCATTGGCTAGAGTTTTAGCTCTCCTCCTAAAATTAGTGAAACACATTTCACATAAATTACTCAAGGTGAGACCAAGCTCATAAAACAATCCTGTAAATAAATATCTTAATCTACTTCTGTATTGCTATACATTTCCCCCAGAACCACCTTCTGGTCATGATTACCATAGAGATTTATTTCAAAATATCAATTTTTGTTCTCATTGACCTCATTACACATTTGTATTATCAGAAGAGACATTAAGTAATTTATTTTTAAACAAAAACTTTATCTGATTGTTATCCCGTCAACACTGTCAAGTTTGAACAAGCTAATAATGGCCAAGTATAGCACAATGAGTAAGGAGCCCCACTATTATAGGAGGTTAACTTAACTACTTTCTTGTTTTCCATGACGAGACACACCAACTGACAAAGATAGTCTACGTCTCACGGTGTACACAATATAATACCGGCACAACAAAGCTAACAGTTAGACAGAAGAGCCTATCTATAGCATAAAATGGCAGGTCATGATCAAGACATGGGCATACAACAATACTGAAGAACAAAAAAAGTGAAAACAGCCATATAACCGAGTTCTTACACATTTGATGGTTTGGTGCTGAACTGGTCTATTCTAAGTTGTTTAGTTGCTGCTCTTTTCCTGCCCTTAACTGGTGAACTATTTCCTTCTGAGCCCGATTCTGAGTGGAGTTTACTTCGTGTTAGGGTTTTCCTAAAAATATTACAGATAAGCTCAATATACTAAAAATCAAAATTTGACTGAAGTCTGTTCACATTTTATGGTCTTGGGTCCTGATGTCTCAGGTTATATAAAGTTTATCTTAAATATCAACACATGCTTAGTTTGCATTACTGTATTGTATGGATGAGCCGTTTGTACTGTTCACACAAGGTGGGCACAAGAAGATTGATTTACAAACAAAATACCGTATAAGTGGAAATTTTAGCGAGACACAAATTTAGCGATATGTCCTAAAAAAATTGGTATTTTATTTTAGCGAGATGTAATTTTAGCGAATTTAAAAAGTTCACTAAAGAAGTTTTTACAAATAAAACGCAATTAATTTTTAGCAATATTCAATTTTAGCGATCCCATCAACCTCGCTAATAATGCCAAAATTAAATCCTCGCTAAAAATTCTGCTTTTACGGTAGTTATTTTATAATACTGACTATTATAATGGGAGTTACCTGGATGCTGCTGGTGATGAGGTTGATTTTTTGGATGGCGTGACAGGTGATGGTTCACTCTCCATACTTATAGGTGACGATGGATCACTTTCTGAGCTGTCTTTTTTCACTGGTGTTGCCCTGGTCATGAAATATAAGCTCGAGTACTGAAGCTGAACATATTACACAACTGAATACTAATTGTTAAAACAACATATTGTCTAAGCAAATTATATTCATAAAAGTTAAATATCAAGCAGACAAAATTAATTGTAATAGTAATACTTTTTATTTAGCTCACATGGTTTTGATCAATTTTGATTTAACTTCATAGGTTCCATAATTTGAAAAAAAAAATTTGTTGCTTGAGATTGAGGAACATACCTTGTACGGCGAGTTTTTTTGACTGGAGATGATTCTTCAGAGGAAGATGGTGCAGATCTCTTCTGTGTTTTCCCTTTAGGACTGTCTTTTGCTGCAGTAACAGAGGTCTTTTTTGAAGCACCGTTAATTTGTTTCAGTTTCGTCACTTTATTATCACTATTTTTCCCCCGGCGTGGGGAGGAATTTGCAGAAGAGGAGTTGGAATTTGTCTGTTTAGGAGGTCTTCCTGGTCTTTTGGGATGATTCACAGTTTGTTCTTGTTCTGAGTTTTCCTCTACATCTGAAGAACTACACTGAACATTAAAATCCTGAGACTCTTTGGAGGAATCTAATTCAGAATCTGTCTTTTTATTGTCTGTCAGATTTTCCTTCTTTGCACTTTTCCTGCCTCGCTTTTTTGGAACACCTGAGACTTGGTTTTCTTCCTGAGAATCTATATTTTCCTTCTTAGAACGAGGTCTTTTTGTTTTTTCTTTGGGACTTTTAACAGGAGATTCCATGTCAACATCAGATTCACTGAAGAACACAAAAATAACATTTAATCTACATGTATCTTGTCACAAATGTACCCCTTTCATATCTATACACTTCTTTTAAATCTTCCATCTGAAACATCTATACAAGAAATATAAGCTTCCATCTGTTAAGTCTATAAACTAGTATTTATTATGATTTTCCATCTATAATTAGGCTTTTCCATCTGTATGACAGGTTATTTTTACTGCTGTAAATTGCAGCAAATTTATCGGCAAACAATTGTTTGGATTTTTACTTCAGAAATTAAGGTAGTCCGATCCTCAGGTTTATAAAATTAGCAGTTAAGTAATCAAAAATAATCATAAAAGTATCTCTGAATCCACAAAGTCATGCAAATTTATCCACAGTATTTCTTCAAAGTTAATCATATCATATAGGGAAAATTATCAAATCTCCAATATTTTTGCAGAAAAAGCAAATTGGAATATCAGCAATGCATTTTCTAATTGCAAATTGATCAACAAATATATTTTAGGTTAAAAAATGATAGGTATCCAGGCATTCAGAGAAATTGCCATGATTTTTAGATTAATTTGGTATTTTTTGTCTTCTATTTTCGTCACGTATTCTATAATACATAGGGTAAAAGGCTTTTGCTATCATTGCAAGACACCACTAATCACTTCTCATTTCATACCATGCTAATAAGCATTAGTATCTAAGACTGGATTCAAGAAAATCTTATTTCTCTAAAACTGTATTATTTTTCCCCTTTTATAGGGTACAAATGTCAACTTTTAGGCCAAAAAAAATTAATTGTTTCTCAGGCCAAAAAATTCAACGTTCAATGCGGCAGGCAGGCTTTTTTTTTTTTTTTTTTTTTTTTTTAAGCAGGTTTTACACCTTTTTTGGTAAGCCATTTGTGCAGTAAAATGATGATATCTACTAATTCTTAAGTTTTGTTCTCTGAAATTAGTTACAATATGCATTCTACGTTAAATAATGTTATTCCAAACATTTATTTAAAAGTTAACTGATAAAATATTTTATATTGTTTTTCTAATAAAAACGACTGGATTCAAGGGGAATAATCTTTTTTCAACTTGGAAAAATAGAAAATTGAGTTATTTCCCTTTTATATGTCAATAAAATTGATACAAATGTCTGAGAAACTATTGATTAATTTTTTTGGCCTTATAAGACCTTTTCTAAGACTTCCAAAAACCTTGAATCTTATAAAGATGAATAAAATGAAAATTGTTGCATGAAAAAAATTAATTTTCAAGCTTCATTTTGATGCATTTCAATTTAAATATTTTAATTTTTGGAGTTATCCTTCCTGGCTGAGGATCGGATATCCTTAAATCATTCAAAAAACATGCTATTTCATTTTGCAAAATGCACTGATACGATGTTTTATCTGTAAAACTTCATCAGGTGTACATGTTCCTGGTTGAGATATGAATTAGCAGAGTGATGTGTTTTTGTGTCCAAGTTCAAAAATTTGAACATTGCTAACAATTTTTGGGTAGTTGGTCAATGGCTTTCATAGGTGTTTTCTTTGTTATAAGATCTCTCTTTGGATACCTGACCACCAAATTTGACCCACCTTTAGAAAACTTTATCCTTGGCCATAACTTTTGAACAGTTAGCACTATGGCTTTCATATTTCACAGGTGTATTCTTTGTGACAGGACCTTCCTTTGGTTACCAGCAACTTTGTACTTTTGACCTTGACCTTTGGAGACTGACTTGCATTTAGCAAATTTCAACCCTCTCCATAAGCTGCCTTACAGGGGCATATTTTGAAATTGAGATTAATTTTTACGGATTTACAAAATGTGTAAAAATGATTAGCAGCACATAAAAAATACCCAATATACAGTATGGATCTATTTTAACAGAATTATTGTTATCTATATTTTTATTTTAAATGCCAAAAATAATTGAAATTTATATTTATCCTTAAACTTTTTATTTTCACTGCCAATAATACCTGAAATTATATCTACTCTACCTGAGTAAATAATGTCAATGTTAAAATTGCTATAATTTTGTATGGTACCAAAATAATAATGATCCATACCTTTGCTCTTTTTTGAGTTTCTTGGTCTTTGTTGGTTTGGAGGTTTTTTCTCGGGGGGTGTAAGGTAGGGGGTTAACCACCGGTCCTGGACACGCCACTATTTCTGGTTCACTTGGGGCCAATATGGAGTCGTGAACGCCTTTCCTCTACAAATGTCCAGTTTTAAGTTCATTAAAGTCTCCTAAATCTTGAGGATTTAAAAGTTTTACACTATAAGATGTAAAAGTCTGGTCTCAGAAAATAATCAGCCCCCCCCTTTTTTTTTTTCAAATGTTGATTTAACCACTCCACCCCACCCATCCCTTATAAGAGTGGCACAATTCTTTGTTGGAAAATTTGTATTGCATTGATTCTTAAAGCATTCCTAACCTATTTCAGTCCAAAACCTTGGCCAAATGTGAACGCTTCATATTCTGAAGTAAATAATCAAAGGCCTGAAGGGCCTGTGAGTTGACTCGCTCGAGTCAATTGAGCTATTCCATACATCTGGGCACCATACCTTAATATATTCAGTTTATTTTGCATCTTAAGAGATTGAATATTATATGTCTGATCCATGTTCGGTTCATAAATAAAGTGTATATTGCTTTTCCTTTATATATATAGTTTGGCACTAATGGGCTTCCCTATTATTTTGACTGGATTCTATAATGAATTTAAGCACATTAGCTGAAGTGGTCAGTGTTATGGAATAATCAGGTTAAAGATTCCCACAGCAAATCTGGATTCTAAAAATAGATTTTCAACAACAACTAGCTGCAGCTAATGAGAGCAGCAGGTGTTTGTGTTAGGGAGTATTCTAGGTCAATTATAAATAAACTTCAGATGGGAAGATTAGATCCGCCTAACATGCTTGAACATATATTCATACACAGTAATTGTACATCATACAGGTATTTAATCAAAAATTTCTTTAAAAGCATGAAGGCATAAATAATGTTACAGTATGAAATTTTATATTGTTTTTACCTCTTAAGTTTACACAATCACTCAAACCAAAGCATTTTTTGCTAGAACTATTATATTTGGCGTATGGATCACCTTGATGAATGCGTGATAAATTTTACAGCTCTGAAACGGCTATGTCGACAGGGAGTAGCTCGCTACGCGAGCCAACTCAAAAATGACTAAAAACTTCATACAGGTACCTGTATAATTATCACCTAATTTCACCAATACCTTTATTCGTACTTCAACACCAATTTATGACTTTTCAATATCAGATCTCGGAGCCCAAACATAAGACAAGAAAACCTGACCAAGGGGGTCCTCAAATTTCATAATTCAGGTAAAGAACTTATAACAATCATGAACTTTCAATAATCATGCCAACACTTTGACTACTTCATGTCTAGGTGTGAAGATTTGTAAAGATTGCATTTATTTGTGAAGTTTTAGCCCCACCCCTAAGTTAAAGGAGGGAGGCATGATATTCGAAGACTTTGTTCCCCTTTATCCATTAATGTTGAAAGCCAAAAAAGCAGGTTATGCTAAAAATGTTCAGTTTTACAACCGGTACACATCATCAAGCAGAAACAGAGGGCAATAGGTTACTTGAGTGACTCTGCTGGCCTTAAAATGTGTCTTACGTACGTAACTATTACTATATGTATGATTTGGCTCTAAAGAAAACATCGATAACCTAGGATTCAGTCAATTTTACAACTTCTACTGACAAAACATACAATAATACACCCACCTTGTGACCTTCCATCACCAGTTCTTTAGGAACATAAATTTTGGTATTCATATATCCCTGTATAAAAGAAAAAGGGTTGCAGGTTACTCTTTACATATACTGTAGTATTATTTCATCTTTAAATATATGAGGGTAGTAATTGTGGGCAACCAGTATGTTCAAATGTTATCATTAATGGGGATGTATTTCGGGGAAAAAGTGATTTATAAAATCCTAGACACAAGAGGCACTCTTGCTCATCATAACTATGTACTTAGTTTATTTAATACCCAGGAGCAGAGAAGAAAAGAAGAAGATTTTCAAAGAATTAATGTATTTTCACTATATAAGCAATAGAGCCCCGCCCAAACACCAGAACTGGGGCCATTAAATTCACAATTTTGAAAGAGGCACTCTTGCTCATCATAACTATGACTTTGAGATTGGAGTTGGAGCCTTCAAGTATCACCTACAGTGTATATACAGGTTTATGTCTTGTATAAATACTTTCCAACAAATACTTCCTTGACTCTAAAAGTAACACAAACCTTTGCTTGTTTGATAAAACACTTGGCAGGTAGGACTGGTTCCAGATTGGTGTCTTTTAAAGTGATGTGTGTGGCCTTACTCACAAGCAGACCTAATGCAAGATCACAGACTGCATACAGCTTCTGAAAAAAGTATATCATTCTAACTACTACAACTAGAACGACAAATACCCCCTTCTGATTATTTTCAGAGAAGGTGCCAAATTACTAATATTTTATGGATCTAAGAGAGACTTTTTTTTTTATTACATTGAAAAAAAAAATTGCAACGATCTGCAATCTTTGTGAGACATGACACTCTGCAAATTGATTTTTGAAAGAAATTTTTTTTTATATAAAATCAAATTAATCTTGATAACTTTATATCAAATTCATTTTAAAAATAGAAGGCTGGTCATCCAGCAACTAAGTACTTTGACAGACAATTACAATAATTACAATTAAGAGTATTATAGAACAGAGATCTTTAATTCTTTTGCCAAATTCCCAGGAAATATCAGCTTCCCGATAAAAATCTGCAACACCATGAAATATATATCTTGATCATTTGAAGACAGACACGAGATTTGCTGCTTTATACTGACACCATTGTGGTGAACTCTGACCTTGTTTGTCGCTTCATCCTCTGGATCCTGAGCATCCTTACACTGCTTAATGTTTTCTAACATTTTTCTGAAGAATGAATAATTGCAGTCTTCACTCTTACTGATAAGGGGGTCCATTATAAACCATAGGCACCTAAGATAAAATAAGAAATTTAACAGTAAGTAACAGTCTAACACTTGTCAAGAAAACAAAACCAATTAGAAGAAAGGTGTTGGGCAGCCGTCTGTGAGAAACAAATTTTTTGTTACTAAACAGGCAACTAAAGACACTACATTGGCAATAATGATGCAATCAGTTAGTAATATAACCCAACCACTATCAATTCTGTCATTCATACAAAATACTGTAAAGCAACTTTTGAGTGCAAGAAATACAGTGAGTATCACACTTTTTTTTATTCTGAATATTTCTTGCCACATTTAATTCACTGTATTTGATAAAAGAACATTTTCTATTTTAACAAAAATTTGTTGAAGCTGAGAGATCTCAAATGGCACAGCAATGTTATCACCAAAAATAGTTGGTGTGTAGTAATTCCTGCTGAAATCCTAGCTTGTACAATTCTGGAACGATCCAAGTTATCACTCAGCTTACTATATGAAAGGCCAGAGACTTTGTTATATGATTAACTTACTCCTTGATGTTTTTGAGGACTTCTACATGCTCATGAGACTGAAGATCTGGATCATGTGCTAGCAGATGAATTGTGTAAGGTATGGAATACTCCGGCATGAAATGAAACAGTCGAGCTGAAATTGCAAATATACATGTAAGTGAAACACTTATTTACACATACACCATTATAAACAAGAGATGATTGTGAAATACAAATGTTACCCCTCCCCCACCCCACCCCCAGTCCAAGGGGATAAATCTTGTCAAAAATTGATCAATACCCAAAACAGAACTTGACCTATATATTTTATGATTTATCTGTGTACCAAGTTTCATTTCAATATGTGCACTTGCAAAGAAATTGAACAGAAACTGCAAATGACTAGTATTTTTCTACATCCAAGGTGCAGAACTCTGTCAAAAATTGCTCGAATGTACCGACCAAAAAAGAATTTGAAATGAACAGAAACTGCTGGTGGACTGACAGATAGGCCTACCGACAAACAGCAGCAAAGCAATATGCCGTTTTTGAGAACTTTATACATACCTCCAATGGATGGATTCTGCTTGATATAATCCCTCCTTTTTGATATGTTCGCCTGTAGGAAGTTCTTAATTTGTAATTTCCTTTCCTTCAGTGGATCATTAGCAGCCAGACTAAATATACTCATATACTCCAATGGAAGTCGCAGAACAAGCAACCCTTTGTTCAATTTCAAGGCAAAGTTGAGCCTCACACGGTAACAGCTATCCTGTAAATCAAGTTTTCTACATTGAGAGTAAAGCAATCAGCTAACAGGTTTTATACACTAATTCAGCAAATTTAGAATTTTGTACATATGATAGCAGATGATAAAACACTTAAAATTTTTGAAAGATCTTACATTCATTAGTAGAGCTAAGGCCTGAAATTGTTCCCTTGTGATTAAATCTCCATAACATTTGTATTCTGCTAGCTTCAACATACAACATCCTGCCTGGAGTCTCAGTCTGGCTAACTCTGGTTTACTACAATAAATGAATTTGCATTTTAAGAAAAGGTCCATAGGTATAATGCCCACCTGAGTCTTTAACAGAAGATTTGTAAAAATATTTCCCATTAGGCTATCTAAATTTAATTCTCTGGTTCTCAGGCCAATTTTCTCTAAAACAGATGCGGGAGGGAGGCATTTTATTTATCATTTTATTGGCAATAAAGTAGATGAGGGAGGTATTTTATTAATTCTTAATTTTCAAATTTTCTTTAAAATAAATTTTTTTTAATCACAGATATACCTTCCATGTCTGATCAAAAGGTTTGCTTTATCCATTGCTTATCAGCTTGTGAACATCGTAGGCAATGTCTTTGAATGTATTTTCAAACGAAGTAGTCAAAATCTCTTTGAAAATGGCTACCGGAAGTGATATTTCAATACTAAACTAGGAAAAAAATTAGGATTGAACTTTTTTTTCCGGATTGATCTCCGCAATACCAACTTTTTATTTTATCAAAAATACAATATTAGCAATGTGGCTACCTCAAAATGGATGCGCGCGGGCCTGAGAACCAGAATTTCAATTTTATGTAGCCTTAAATACTTCAACCTACTTTAGGCTCCATTCTACCCTTTGATACCATCATGATAAAAACTTAATCTACAAAACTGAGTGTGTCAAAATATGACCTATCGCCCAGCTGTTCTGGAAGAAATATTTGAAAGACTATTAGTATGAAAAACATGTTTCCCTATAATTTTTCACTATATACTCAGTAGAGTAATATCCTATATTCCTAACACCAGAACCCATAGTTATAAATTTTTACAATAAATAATTATGGAAGAGACACTCTTGCTCATTATTAACAAAAAAAATTTCAAAATTATGGTAGATGGCTAGATGCTAAATACAAACCATTGGAGGGGGGTCATAATTTTGATTCCCCTTTCCATACAGAGGTTGTATGACAAAATTCATTTGAGGTTTCAAAGTTGAAATGTTTGAATTTTAATTCAAGCAGTATGGAAAAAAAATACGGCAATAAATCACCCGTGACTCAGATAACCTCTAAATGTAATAGTTTACAGACAGATAGACAACAGGGAAAATTTCACTTCTGTTTCAGCTCAGATGAGCCGAAAAAACAAAACAAAAAAAAAACAACTTTCAATGTGATTCTAAATTTTCTACTTACTTGATCATGCCCTTTTCCATGAGGTCTCCTTCATGAATGATAACAGTGTAGAGCAGTCGTAATGTGGAGGTTCCAGAATTGTTGGCATTGCTTTGTAAACCCTCTAACCATCTAACAAGCATCTTCATTGCCTGCAGCTATATCACAAATCAGTATATAATTAATGCCGACAAAATAGAGAGCATGAATTACACATTATTTAATATTAAGGTCACATTCATTTTAATCTTCTCTAATCATGTTTCAATGCAATACACATATCACTGTAACATGGTAACAACTACTTTTTAAGACGATGAGAAACCAGAAGTCTCTGTGGAGACTGAAGCTCTACTGGTTTGTACTTCAGGAAAGGAAGAGAAAAGTTGGGAACTGAAACTTTACCACAGCAATAAAATGGATAATGAACCTTGATTAAGTCTCTTTATGTTCTTAGTGTAGTCTACTTGCATGCCACATTATATTATAATCAGACTTAAACTGTATTTGGAGTAGAATTTTGAGAGTTTTTAACAGAAATTTCTATTTTTAGTAACAACGGCAACACCGTTCATCGAAATCTAAAACCGATATACAGAATTATGTATCTTAGTGTAGTGTACTTGTGTGCCAATTTATATTGAAATCAGACCAAAACTGTAGGAGGAGTAGCATTTTGAAAGAATTTCACAGAAATTTCTATTTTTAGTAACAACGGCAACACCGTTCATCGAAATCAAAAACTGATACAGAGAATTATGTATCTTAGTGTAGTGTACTTGTGTGCCAAGTTATATTGAAATCAGACCAAAACTGTAGGAGGAGTAGCATTTTGAAAGAATTTCACAGAAATTTCTATTTTTAGTAACAACGGTAACACCGTTCATGGAAATCAAAAACCGATACACAGAATTATGTATCTTAGTGTAGTGTACTTGTGTGCTAAGTTATATTGAAATCAGGCGAAAGCTGTAGGAGGAGTAGCATTTTGAAAGAATTTCACAGAAATTTCTATTTTTAGTAACAACGGCAACACCGTTCATGGAAATCAAAAACCGATATACAGAATTATGTATCTTAGTGTAGTGTACTTGTGTGCCAAGTTATATTGAAATCAGACCATAACTGTAGGAGGAGTAGCATTTTGAAAGAATTTCACAGAAATTTCTATTTTTAGTAACAACGGCAACACCGATGATCGAAATCAAAAACCGATATACAGAATTATGTATCTTAGTGTAGTCTACTTGTGTGCCAAGTTATATTGAAATCAGACCAAAACTGTAGGAGGAGTAGCATTTTGAAAAATTGTTTACAGACAGACAGACAGACAGACGGACGGACGACGGACGCATTACTATCGCATAAGCTCTTCTGGTCTCTGACCAGTAGAGCTAAACATAGGTAATCAGAGATTACAGAGCTCACCTCAACGAATGTTGTCTTTAAGTAAGGCAAAGTCACACAATTAATCAACAAAAAGTGTACATTCCAAAAATGAAAATATTTAAGCAATTTTGACCTGATACTTTGAAATAGACCTACATAAACAATTTAAACTAGTTCTTCTTCATGAAAATGTAATCAAAATCCAGCATCTGAAGCAAATTTGAGAATTTTCATCTCTTGATGAACACTTTAACCTGTTCACTCAACCGCAAAATGTAGGTCAGATTCAGCATCCGAAGCAAGCCCGGTAGTGTGCATCCTTAGATGTATCATCCATGCAAGTTTGGTCAACATAGGGCTAAAAGTTACTTGGAAATGAAACCTACACCAAAAACTTTAACCTGTTCACTCAACCGCAAAATGTAGGTCAGATTCAGCATCCGAAGCAAGCCCGGTAGTATGCATCCTTAGATGTATCATCCATGCAAATTTGGTCAACATAGGTTTCATAGTTACTTGGAAATGAAACCTACACCAAAAACTTTAACCTGTTCACTCAACCGGAAAATGTAGGTCAGATTCAGCACCCGAGGCAAGCCCGGTAGTATGCATCCTTAGATGTATCATCCATGCAAGTTTGGTCAACATAGGGCTTATAGTTACTTGGAAATGAGACCTGCACCAAAAACTTAAACCTGTTCACTCAACCGGAAAATGTAGGTCAGATTCAGCATCCGAAACAAGCCCGGTAGTATGCATCCTTAGATGTATCATCCATGCAAGTTTGGTCAACGTAGGGCTTATAGTTACTTGGAAATGAAACCTGCACCAAAAACTTAAACCTGTTCACTCAACCGGAAAATGTAGGTCAGATTCAGCATCCGAAGCAAGCCCGGTAGTATCCATCCTTAGATGTATCATCCATGCAAGTTTGGTCAACATGGGGATTATAGTTACTTGGAAATGAAACCTACACCAAAAACTGCACCAAAAATGTTAACCTGCTCCAAAAACATTAACCTGGTCATTCCTTTGCAGAAATTGCAGCATCTGAAACTTTGACTGGTACAATGAAACACACTATAACCATCTTCCATGCATGTCTAATCAATATAGGACATAGAAGTACTTAAAAAGAAAACTGCTCCAAAAAACTTAACCTTAACCTGGGACGCCGACGCCGAGGGTATTACATAAGCTCCCCCAACTTCGTTGAGGTGAGCTAAAAATCAGAAAGATTTCTCAAGAGAATTTGTAACAAAATCATAGCTGCAGACTAGCATTGGAAATCAGTAAAACTTTTCATTCACATACATCTTTCAAAGTGAGTCAAGACCCCTTTATAACTTATTTAAGATCTAATGTGTTAAATATTCCATTGATTGATCGATAAGACATTACTTTGGCCATGGTTTCCTCTGTCACATGATGCTCAGAGTACCAGCTTTCTGTAGTATCTGGTCCTGACGACTACAAATTAAAATTTACATCAATATTAAATTCAAACTTCTGAAATTTCCATCTTAAAGCTGATCATGGCTAAACACAGTGATATATTTTTAAAAAGAAAAAACTTGCCCTGTCCATCATCAAGAGGTCTTTAACTATGGTTTTGGACACGATGGCCTTGATATCAGCTGCAAAGTCTACAGGACACAGCTTGGCAATGTGTCCTAATGCTACTATAGAGGTTATAAAATTGGCTGACTCGGGGTTCAGAGATTTCTTGACATACTGAAAAAGAAATATCACTGATAAATGTACATTTTTACAAGAAAACTCCTTCAAAATATTGTATGTTTGAAGCTCATATTATCATTGAATCTAATATATCTTTGAATACATTTTACATGTAAAAAAAAAATTAAGTATTTGTGCTCCAGGGCAATGGACAGCCTTCAAAAATTCCTAGTTTGAGCTTTACCTCAAATACTTGGCTTAGGATAGCTTCTTTCTTTTGGCACACAATTGAAATACACTTGATGGCATGCTTGCTTTGTTTTGGGTTGCCAAGTTTTGCAGATCTTTGAAGAATTGGCAAAAGAACCCTAATAATGTAAATACTCTACATTAAAAAGATGCACATGGTTACTAGCTCATATCAAATAATTCTATTCCTGACAAAATAAAATGTACAATGAAGCGCATTGAAGTGGTAACATTTTCTGTTTGAACAACATGTTTTGAGCTATTTTCATTTAAATAAAAACATGAATACCCTCCCCCTTGAATAAGTTAGTTTGGTTTGAATTGACCCAATGTTTCCGTTGCCATACAGCTATACACACACAGAAGACAATCACTGATCAAAATGTCTCACTGGAGCCTATGGCTTACATCATGAAGTGTAATAAAGCTTGGACTGAGTGGCATCAGAACTTACGTGTAAATATTTGGGTGCTCTGATTGTAGATGTTTTCCAACATTGATGAAAATCTGTATGGTAAGATCAGCTACAAGAAAAACACACAAAAGCATAAAATAAAAAATCCACGTGCCCCAATTTTGCAAATTTTTTGTGGATGCTTAGCATGATGTTGCATGCAATTATTTCACTGCACCATTTTTGACCGTGTGCTCACATGGCTTATGGACCAGCTCTTTCCCAGGTGAGGAACAATAAACACAACTTCTTTTAAGAAACCCATTATAGTAGTTCATAACTTTAAGAGTGACTAAGAGGAAAAAACAATTTATAGGATCATGTTTAATATTTCGTCTGGAAATGGATTCCACACTGATTCATAACATACATTGAAATTTATCCAAATACTCAAATCAGGTTTATTTGTATTAATTTTGATTTTTTTTTTTTGCCTTATGCTCTTCAAGATATACAGCCAATATTGGAAATTGCCCCATTGTAAATCATATCCAGGCATACAGCCGTCCCTGTAAGTATTTGTATTGACTGTACTTACCCACTGCTTCATCATCATGTTTCAAGAAAGACAAGAGCAACTCATATGTCTCTTCTGTTTTGAAGTAATGTGGGTAAACACTGGACAGTGCCTAAAACATTTAATTCAAAAGTTAGGACATTGTCAACTGATTAACATGCATGTTTCTTGTAACTTATTTGTATCTGATCAATATCAAATTACTGTATAGGTTTCATTAAAATGGTGACAATCTCAAATGGCCTAACAGTTTGAATATGAATACCACAAGAATTTACAATTTGTAACTCTTCCAAGATGTGAAAATAAAGAAGAAAATTGTCTTCAACATGTTTAAGGCATGAATATCCTGCTCATGGTTCATAATAATGAAACAAAAGGATACGCACATTACAGTAAAGAGGGATAAGGTCAAAGTCACAAGAATGTAATTAATTTATGATGTCACAGTTGAATTGTATTTACCTACATGCATTAAAGATTTTTATCGAAAATATCTTTTTAAGTTTTTTTGTTGGTAATTGAACTTAACACCAAATTAAAGAAGCATTTTCAAGGTCAAAAGGAAGGTCATGGAAAAATCATTTGAAGCTTTCATCAATAAAGATCAGCTTATGAGGTCTTTTAAAAATTTCTTCAACGGGTTTCTTGAAGGACAGATGGCAGGATATTGTATAAAAAACTATACAAAAAGCTGTATTTGTGCTGGGGCATTTCAATTTCTTTTTCTTCTAAATTCTATTTTTATTTATTTAATGTTTGACAACCAGAATTATGAAAGAAAAGGTCAAAAGATAGCATAGAAAGATTTATGTGTGAAAAAAAGCATACCGTAATTTTGGGATTATAGGTCGATGGGGTATATAGGTCGAAAGGCTCATTTTCAGCCTTAATTTTTGAAAAATCCTAAGATAGGGCAAACTTACTATATAGGACGAGGCTTTCTTTCCCGTTTTCTAACGATTCTTACGCAGATACAACGTATCAGAAGAGGTAAAACCCTAAAATTACCGGGGTTATTCCGTGACATGAACGTATCAAGAAAATAAACAGGTATTTTAATGAGTACAGCATTTAAATTAAGTTTTTTTTAAAAATGTAGTTAAAACTTCTTTGAATTGTGTTACTACTTATTTTTCTCCAACTTGCATGTTCAATCAATCAATACCTCCGTAGTTTCACACTGTTGTTAAATCAGAGGCATAAATAACACGTAAATACGTTATTTTTTTACAGCTATAATTCGGGAAATACCCGAGACCAATGAATAGCAATTCCGATTTCAGAATAACTTGGACACATTCCTAATAAATTTTATTCAGACAGTATTTACCGGTGGACGACAATTACTTCGATGTCCGCCATTGTTATTTTTCTACTCCAGGGATTGGCTAAATGACGCAAATGACCATTGAATGTATATATCACGCAACAGTAAAGAATTGAAATCATATTAACACTCTATAAGGCCAAAAAAAATAATAGTCTTGTTTCCTGCTACCAGCCTAAAAAAAATAGGGTAGGTAGGTAGGAAAATTATTTTATTTTATTTTTTATTTTATTTTTTTCCGACGGCATTTTTAGGATATGAACTGAATACATAATCAAATTAAATATATCACAAGTCACTCAATATAATCTTTTACAATTAAATTTCATATCTTGATGCACAACAACTCAAGTGGTATTTTATAATATACAGTACACTGTGTAGAAAGCTCTTTTAGTTTTCTCAGAATTTTTTTTTTCAGTTATGGAACATGAAGGTATTTGTCAAGTAGATAATCAAACAATCATTCCTTTAAAAACTCAGTGAAGGACCATATGTGTTACAGAAACCATGAACTTTGTTAGATTACACTGTATTTGATTTCTGGGCAGGTTAATTTTATCGTTGTTTATTATTTGAAATCTAAAATAAACAAAAAAAAAAACAAAAACAAACAAAGATGATGAATCTGAATACATGTACATTTGTAATTTAAGTGAAATATTTTAGTGAACAGGAACTAAACTGAGAACAAATGTTAATTGAAATTTCTTTTTTAAACAGTGTAAAATAGTATTTTGTTTACATTAAACAATATAGGACTATTGAAACAGAATGTGAATTAATTTTTTTAATAAAGTCAGAAGTCCATGCAATGGGTTTTTTACTGATATTAGTCCCACCTTTCATTTAATATATGTATGTAAAATTAGTTTAAGTTAGTTAAAATTGAAAGTTGTAAAAGTAATTATCCAGAAGTTAGACATGTATTTATGGTGATAATAACGTTTAAAGATTGACTAGACTAATTATGTTTTCCTTTACTTGCAATATTACCGTTTCCTGGTATTAGTTTAACCCCATATTTAATCATGGCGGTAAAAGTATCTACAAGACACGGGATCCTTCCATGTTTTCAACATTCATCACTACTTTTATGCTCTTTGCACTTGGATTTGGTAATAAAATTAAAGTATGACAATTTTATTTTTTGTTAGCGATGTCGGCAACATTTATTTTATAATCGATGAGTAGCATCGAAGAGCTTCTTACAACTGACAATCGATCACTAGCAAAGATATCATTTAAAGTGGTAGTACTCGAAAAGGTTGTTATTACGCTTGTTTTTGTGTCCTTGTAGTGACACCGTTCCAAAATAACAGAGAGCACATGAGGCTGGCCTCTTCCAATGGCCGCCGCCATTTTGTTTTGTATTGATAACAGGGGAACTGAAAACGGTGACAGAACGACAAATTCCGGAAATATTTCGATTTTTTTCCAATTCGAAAAAAAAAACCTTTAGGGTCGGCCCACCAAAATAGGGTCGGTCGGGTAGCAGGAAACAAGACTATTTTTTTTTTTTGGCCTAAGTTTAATTTATAAATTTCATTGAGAGTACATTCACAATTTGACTGTCAACATGAATTTCACGGCTTTGTTTGTTCAATGAAGTGTAACACTAATACCCCTATAATGGCACGTGGGTTTCTTAATCATGCCCCGCAGGCAATTAATTAAATAACACAGGTGTTGTTTAACACCTTTGCGTACACAGTGTAAATCTCTTTATCTGTCAGACAATTAAAATTTTGTTAGAAGCCAATGTTTGTATACCGGTAGTTCAATGTACTTCTTGTGTACGAAGCTTTTAATAATGGCAACAAATTATTTCACTCATTTTACATTTAAATAAACATAAGACAATAAAAAATATTTAATATACTATTTCAATTTATCGCTACTAATAAATGGTAAAAACACTATAGTTGTGATCGTGAAAATTTTCCGTATTTTAAATTTTGATACGGTTGCGGTTTTACTTTTAGTACAAGATCGCGACTTCCTAGCTTCACAAGATGGATATCGCATGATGTTAATGGATAATACGTTGAGGAATTATTTAATAGGTGAAGCAATGTTGTTTTCCTTTCTCATCAACGGATAATTAATGAAATTTATTTTGTAAGAAAGTTTTAAAATAAATATGTTATTGTTTACCGGGGCATTAATTTTTTTTGCGAAAAATAATCAAAAAAGTTGCGAAAGGGGCACAGATTTGCTTTGAAATTGACGTAAATTTTACTGATTTTGGAGCAATTTTCGTAAACTTGAGCCTTAAATAGGTCGAATTCTGAATATTGGTCGACCCAAGCGGTTCTGAGAAAAAAAGTATCGACCTATATTCCGTAAATTACGGTACTTTAACATGCAAATTTTTGATATTTTGAAATTAGTGTACTTTCACATTCCATAACAAGAAAACAGTTTGAGAATAAACAACATAAAACTGGATACAGTTCACTTACTACAAGGAGTCTGACTCCCTTTTCAGCAGCAGCATCTATTCCATCAGTGATTATGCCAAGTCCCCTAACAGTCTCATCCACGTGTTTAACCAACATTTCAATGGCCGCAGCATCAAACATGACAGGGGCTACTCGCTCCAGAAGAGACTTGATGGAGTTGTAGAACAAATTATGCTGTCCAGGACCAGGGCCACCAAGTTTCTTTAATACCTCTTTCTATTTGGAAGAGAACAATGACCGTAATTGTGTGTGCATTAAAAATTTAACAGAAAGCTTAGCCCTGCTTTAATCTACACTGTGTGGATCGAAAAAATCACAATAAAACAATACTGAAATAAAACACTGACCAGACACCAAGTTCATTGCCAGGGCTCCCACTGGACCGAAAATATTTTTCGCCACTTTTCGCGACAAAAGGACAGGCATACTTACATCTGATTTCTCGACAATGCAATGCACTTATTCATTTTTTTTTTATTATCTTTATAACAGACATTGATTTAAAATTGTAATGTTTAAAGCTTATGGTAGTATCCATTAAAAAAAAAAACTTATGTTGAAATTATACAATTAATTAGATATTGAATTGATATCAGCCAATTCCTGACATGCAGAAAATGTCCTTTTTTTGCTTGGGAAGGGGAGGGGGGGGGAGGGGGGCTACAGACGTAGTTAATATATATATGACATTTTTTTAAATGGAAATTTTCACCATTTAATTAATTGAGAAAAATGAGAAAGGAAGTATAATTAAAAAGTAATGAAAATTAGGTTTAAAACTTGACTTTACTTTAACAACTTGGAGACTCCAGATTTTAATATGCAAGCTCATGTTATTGTAAATAATTGAAATTCAGTGTAATTTACTAAGATAATTCTGTTTCCAAACCAGTTTCTTTTTCACTCTTTGTCAGTTTATGATATAATGTGCATATTTTTTAATTTTTATCAGGTAAAATTTGAAGCCATTCTTTACATTTTTCGACATGTTTCCCTATTTTTGGTTTTAAAAAAACGATCTACATAGAACCAGATTTTGTTGATAAAAATCTTTTATTTACTGACTTCATCTCCTAATAACTCTTTATCCCCCTTGTTTAATCCAAATTATATTATTTCAATCAATTTTGTAACCCTTCATTGCTCCAGGCTAGTTACCTAGTCAGCTGTGTGTTCGTTCAAGCGAGACATAATTTCCTACATGTAGGTTTCAGTTTTCACACCTCTATTGCATTAAATAAACATAGGGACTTATCTGTATACATTGAATAAACAAAGGAGCTAACAAGGACTACACAAATTTTGTATATGGTACATCTAAAAAATTCATTTTCGCCACTTATGAATTCCTTTTCGCCACTTTTGAAAAAAATTCGCAATTGGCGACAATGGCGAATCACAGCTCAAGCACTGTTCATTGCTGATGGACATAAGGGATATGATAAGAGATGTAATCAATAAATATTTCAGTAAAAATCCATATTTCTTTCAGACAGCAATAAATGCATCCATGCTGCTACTTCAATACATTCTAACTTTGCTTTTTATGGTGCAAGTCCCTTGTTCCAATTAAGAGACATATTTTTCTGACTCAAAAGATGTACATTTATATATAGAACATGTGTGAGAGTAAATCATGCGACTGGATTGTTGCCTAACAACTATATTCATAATAGTTTTTATTTTAAACCTCTTCCTTCTTTAACCATACACTTAGTTTATATTTGTATTTATATATATATTTTAAAATTTATATAATATTTGGGACACTCAAATAACAGAAAAAAAGATTATTTAAGAATTGATGCATTGTGAGTAAGTAATCAATTGAACCCTACCCTAATTTTAGCAGAAAAACTTGTAGAATTGAAGCTTTTCTTGTATAATATATTCCTATATTAAGCTGGAATTAATTCTTCAAAAATCTTTTATTTGTTCTTATGACATATGAACTAAGCATTGTTACAATGAACATGGGGGCTCTTCTCCAATTAAATTCATAAGGTCAAAGTCACAGTGTCAGGTTGGAATACAAGAACTAGTGATCGATTTCACTACAATTCCCCCCAACAACTCTTATTAAGAAGAACATTTACCCTAAATGCTGAAGTTATTGCTTTCCTGACTGAAAGACTTACTACTAAATCTTGAGCTTTCTGAGAGGTGCAATCTGGTCCAAGTAAAGTCTTCAAAAATTGACGCATTCTTTTGTCTTCCTTTACTAGCATGGCAAACTTCTTCATATGGTCAGTGGCTTTGTGCGTTTCTGGCAGAGTTTCTAAAAATGAAAGAGAAGTGCTGTTATTTTCAAGCATTTTCTCAAGGAAAGATTCTATCTAATTTATTCATTATGCCGAACAGTTTCTATACCTGACATCAAAAGTTAAATACCTTGATGGAGAGACCCAAAAATCTTTATGTATTTATCAAATAAAAACAGTATTTCCTCTAATAATAATTAAATCAAAGCTAATCTGATGCCTTTTTTCCTCTATTCTGATAACAAATTACTTGGCATTTACTTGATATTGCCCCTAGTCTGCGATTTAGTGGAATGTTTTTTTCTCCTTCCAAGTTGACTTCTATAGCTTCCACCAACTGGGACACCATAACTTTCACACTAGATGAAAACAAGAAGACCATGGGTCAGAAGACTACCCTGAGTCACTTTGACCCTACTGTTCTTATCAGCAGCATTTTTTAAATTCTCTCATTAAAAAACAAGAGGCCCATGGGCCTTATAGGTCACCTGAGCATTATTCAACAACTTTCCAGTGATTGAATTTGATCCATGTTTTAAGCCAGATGCTATAGCATTTACAATTTGGTCATCATAACTATACATTTAGCAGTTCCTTAGTTTGGTTACTTTATACCCATAGGCAGGATAGGGGAACAACAAATGCATTTCAACTAAGTAATATTCAGCAATAATCAGTAGTGCCACTACCACACATGAACCCTTGACTCTTAGGCCTAGATCCTCACATTGCACTATTTTTGGAAAGGCATCCTTGCTTTTCAAAAATATTTGATTAATACCAAGGAGCACATTTCAAACAATTCATTCATTTTCAGTATATAAGTACAGCCCCCCCCCCCTCTATGGTACAACTGACCCTGGGGCCTTGAAATTTTCAATTCTTGAAGATTAAGGAATACTCATAACTGTATAGGTAGTTCATATGCTTAAAACCTAGGAGCAAAGAAGAAAATATTCAAAGATTTAATGTTTTTTCACTATACATGTATAATCAATACAGCCCCGCCCTAACACCAGAATCCTTGACCCTGGGGCCATAAAATTCACAATTTTGGTAGAGGCACTCTTGCTCATCATAACTATGTATTTAGTTAGTTTATTTAAAACCTAGGAGCAGAGAAGAAGATTTTCAAAGAATTCAGGTATTTTCACTATATAATCAAAAGAGCCCCACCCTAACACCAGAACCCCTGACCCTGGGGCCATAAAATTCACAATTTTGGTAGAGGCACTCTTGCTCATCATAACTATGTACTTAGTTAGTTTATATAAAACCTAGGAGCAGAGAAGAAGATTTTCAAAGAATTCAGGTATTTTCACTATATAATCAATAGAGCCCCACCCTAAAACCAGAACCCCTGACCCTGGGGCCATAAAATTCACAATTTTGGTAGAGGCACTCTTGCTCATCATAACTATGTACTTAGTTAGTTTATATAAAACCTAGGAGCAGAGAAGAAGATTTTCAAAGAATTCAGGTATTTTCACTATATAATCAATAGAGTCCCACCCTAAAACCAGAACCCCTGACCCTGGGGCCATAAAATTCACAATTTTGGTAGAGGCACTCTTGCTCATCATAACTATGTACTTAGTTAGTTTATCTAATATCCAAGAGTAAAGAAGATTTTCAAAGAATTCATGTTTTTTCTCTATATAATCAATAGAGCCCCGCCCTGACACCAGAACCCCTGACCCTGGGGCCATAAAATTCACAATTTTGGTAGAGGCACTCTTGCTCGTCAAAACTAAGTACTTCGTTAGTTTATATAAAACCTAGGAGCAGAGAAGGAGATTTTCAGAGAATTTATGCATTTAACACAATATAATTAATAGGGCCCCACCCTAAACCAGAACCCATGACCCAGGGGCCATGAAATTCACAATTTTGGTAGAGGCACTCTTGCTCATCATAACTATGTACTTAGTTACTTTATTTAATACCCAGGAGTAAAGAAGAAGATTTTCAAAGAATTCATGTTTTTTCTCTATATAATCAATAGAGCCCCGCCCTAACACCAGAACCCCTGACCCTGGGGCCATAAAATTCAAAATTTTGGTAGAGGCACTCTTGCTCATCATAACTATGTACTTAGTTTATATAAAACCTAGGAGCAGAGAAGAAGATTTTCAAAGAATTCGTGTCTTTTCTCTACATAATCAATAGAGTCCCACCCTAAAACCAGAACCCCTGACCCTGGGGCCATAAAATTCACAATTTTGGTAGAGGCACTCTTGCTCATCATAACTATGTACTTAGTTAGTTTATCTAATATCCAAGAGTAAAGAAGATTTTCAAAGAATTCATGTTTTTTCTCTATATAATCAATAGAGCCCCGCCCTGACACCAGAACCCCTGACCCTGGGGCCATAAAATTCACAATTTTGGTAGAGGCACTCTTGCTCATCATAACTATGTACTTAGTTAGTTTATATAAAACCTAGGAGCAGAGAAGAAGATTTTCAAAGAATTCAGGTATTTTCACTATATAATCAATAGAGCCCCACCCTAAAACCAGAACCCCTGACCCTGGGGCCATAAAATTCACAATTTTGGTAGAGGCACTCTTGCTCATCATAACTATGTACTTAGTTACTTTATTTAATACCCAGGAGTAAAGAAGAAGATTTTCAAAGAATTCATGTTTTTTCTCTATATAATCAATAGAGCCCCGCCCTAACACCAGAACCCCTGACCCTGGGGCCATAAAATTCACAATTTTGGTAGAGGCACTCTTGCTCATCATAACTATGTACTTAGTTACTTTATTTAATACCCAGGAGCAAAGAAGAAAATTTTCAAAAAATTCATGTTTTTTCTCTATATAATCAATAGAGCCCCGCCCTAACACCAGAACCCCTGACCCTGGGGCCATAAAATTCACAATTTTGGTAGAGGCACTCTTGCTCATCATAACTATGTACTTAGCTAGTTTATTTAATACCCAGGAGCAGAGAAGAAGATTTTCAAAGAATTCGTGTCTTTTCTCTACATAATCAATAGAGCCCCGCCCTGACACCAGAACCCCTGACCCTGGGGCCATAAAATTCACAATTTTGGTAGAGGCACTCTTGCTCATCATAACTATGTACTTAGCTAGTTTATTTAATACCCAGGAGCAGAGAAGAAGATTTTCAAAGAATTCATGTCTTTTCTCTATATAATCAATAGAGCCCCGCCCTAACACCAGAACCCCTGACCCTGGGGCCATAAAATTCACAATTTTGGTAGAGGCACTCTTGCTCATCATAACTATGTACTTAGTTAGTTTATTTAATATTCAGGAGCAGAGAAGAAAATTTTCAAAGAAATAATGCATTTTCACTATATACTTATTTAGCCCCGCCCTAGCACAAGAACCCCTGACCCAAGGGCCATGAATTTCACAATTTTGGTAAAGGACTCAATGCTGATTACAATCATGCAAACAGTTTGACTGCTTGATGTCCAAGAGTAAAGAAGAAGATTTTTAAAGATTGCATTAATTGTAGTGGTTTTGGCCTCACCCCCCAGGCCCCAGGGGGGCAGGGATCATGAAATTCACAATTTTTGTTCCCCTTCACCCATAGATGCTTTGTGCCAAATTTGGTTGAAATTGGTTCAGTGGTTGCAGAGAAGAAGCTGAAAATGTTCAAAAGTTTACGACCGATTGACGACGAACGACGTACGACGAACGACGTACGACGGACGACGACGGACAAAAACAGATAGCAATAGGTCACCTGAGTGACTCAGGTGACCTAAAAAGAAAATCTTACTCTAAATGATGGACCAGAATCTGATTAGTTCCTATTTAAGGTGAATTACCTTAATATGATTTATTAAGGTTTTTTCAATATTTTTCCACGCTTTCTTTACCATGTTTACACTTATAATTTTTTTTTAATATTCCTGTCCCACTTGTGATATAAATTTATGTCCAACTACAAAACACTGAATGTCCTCTCTATTACCCCAGCAAATTCATGACAGGGGCAAAGAAAGTTTAACAAATAAACTGGAGAATTGACAATGCTACATGTAACAATTTTTGTACAACTTCAAAAAATATATACTTACAGATTTTTGTTCTTCAACATTTCATGGAATGCTCTAAAGAAAAAGAAGTAAAAATAAAAATTATTTAATATGAAGTAAGCTTAATAATTCACGGAAAGATTTTCTATCAGAAAAAAAAAATTATGTCATTTTTCTTTAGCTTAGAATTTTATGATAAGAATTGACAATTATCAAAAATCTTTCGTCGGGGAAAAAAACAGTGAGTGGTAAGAATTAAGAAAGTGTCTCCCAATATGAATTACCTCACAGCATGATCATCTATTGTAGCATACAACAAATACAGCCTCTTCATTCTTTCAGACACTTCAGCATTATAGGGTACTAAGCATGTATTGAATACACGCTCAACGAGCAGTCTGAAACAAAGCAAGTAAGAAATGTCATCCTAAGAACAAACACTATCCAAACAGAAGCACCTTTACAGAAATCTAGAACCTACCTGTCCTCATTGTTACTCTGGTAATACGCATGAAAGACTTTGTCTTTAACCCAGGATATTTTTTCAACATTAGCCTTGTCATATTCTTCAGCTAAAACAAATCTTTTGTACAGCTGTCCAAGGCCCAGCAGTGCAGCTTGACGGATTTGAAACTAAAATGACAATAACAATCACACAACACTTCAATACAACATCTTTTGTTAAAACATAAAAGTTCTCCTAACCTATCACTTAATTTAGAAAGAGCCAATTGTGACATACCTAACCAATGTACGTGTATGAAGACAGATGACTTTCAATCAAATAGTTTCCAAAATACTGATCAGAAATCTTACATAGATACAGTAAAGCAGGAACCCTGGAAATTAATTGGGGTCACCATAGTATTGTGACCACCCTGTGTAAAGCAATGTTTATGGTGCTGGTCTAGAAGAAAACTAAGGAGAGGGGACATCTACTTACAAGGACCAAACTGCATTGAAAATTTGATGATTATGGTCAAAAATCATAAATTTGTGATTGGGAATACAATTATACAGGGTTTTAAAGACACTGTAACTTTATTGACTAAAATTGATCAGAACTAACCTTCTTGTCCAAAGTCCTTTCCTTGATGAAGCTCAGCAATTCCTCGGTGCATACTGAGAAGTCATTCTTAGCGACAGTCAGAATGACATTGACAACCTCCATCCTTACTGTCTCTTCAGGATCATGCTGACGAACTTTTAACTGTTCTACAATGTCTTTGAAAAGCTCAGGGTGGTATTGAAGAAGAAACTGGGAGTGTGAAACACAACACTGACGCACCAAAATACTAATGTCATTAAATCTGTCAAAAGAAAATAATATTTTTATATCCACCGATTATTATCTTCTTTCAAAAGACCATATTCATTGAAAACATAAGTTACCTGTATCGATTTTTTAAGCAGTGGCACTTCCATCAATGAAACATATGACAAATCAATAATGCAATATCCAACATACCTTATCCTATTTTAGGCCAAACAAATTGATATTACAGATTTCGTGCCCCACATATTTGGTTCAAGTTACTGTGAAATCACTACTGGTAATTTTTGTGGGGGTTTAATACATTTGGTAAATATAGAAGTTGCTATATTCCAGTTTGACCAAGAGAAATTCCCATTATTCGTTTTCTACAATAAAATTCTAGAATAACAAATGCTTCCCCATCTAATTTAATGCAGACGAAATGGTGAAAAAAGCCTGTCTGAAAACCAGGTTATCAATTTAAAGAGCTTTATATATGATTTCTTTTTTTGTTAGTATGGAAATGATTAATATTGCAGAAAAATATCTCATAGCATTTTTTCTGCAACAAATGCAGCAATAATTTTCATTCTTACAAAGAAAGCATTTTGTTGTTTAACTACAGTGTATGTTCAGCTGTAGGGGCATTTAACAGAATAATCAAGAGCTTTCCACATTTTAAAAATCACTTTTAGGAAATGGTCTTAAATGTACATTTGTACCTTCCAAGAAAACAGTTCCAGAGAGCTTTGTTCTGGTCAGCAAGAGTTGATCCTGGGTCAGAAAACATTTTTGCAAGCAGTTTTGTTACCTTCTTCCTTTCTGACTCCACATTGCTCTGAAAATATTTTAAAATAAAATTTTCATTCTACAATAAAAATCTGTTAAAAATATGATTATATTTAATGGAATTTTGATTCAAGAGAAAACAGACATATAAATGGGTAGGTACTATGAGTAAACCCCTATACAAGGTCAATCTTGATAAACAAACATCACGTGGCCTTGCTGTGCGGGCAATTTCTAGTCTTATATTCACATCAACTACAAATATCATGCGTTTTCTATTTCAACTCCAACAAGTGATAATGTAGCAGTCGACTTTTTTCCCAAAATTTCTAGAGTTGGTCCCACTAAACATGGGTAAATCCACTCTTGTGTCTTGTGGCTGATACTACATGTATAAGCTAAACTAATGAAAAGAAAGAGTGAAAAAATTTGGACTAACAAAATTAAGAAAATATTGTCTACTCCTGATACACACTGCTGGTGTTTGTAAATGTTTTAATGTTTTCTCATTATTTTACAATACCTTTAGTTTGAACTCCAGTTGTGGTAAAACTGAGAGTAAAACATTAGGAGAGATTTGGTTCAATTCATAGATGAGATCATACAGCCTGTCCGAGACTTCGCTCTCAGAGGATTTCCCCAACATCAAGGCATTGTTGAAGAACTACAAGCAAATCACATGAAAGAATCATCTGCACCATTGTCAGACCAAGTTGTCTAAATATCTGATTCGAAATAACTTTCATTAGTACAGATCATGCTGATGCGAGTGTATTACCAATTGTTTTCAATAATAACAAATACTGCATTGCCAATGATATCAAAACTGAAACATAGAATAAGCAGAATTTTCAGAAGGATTCAATTTTGGCACAGTTAGTTAAGGTGTGGGTGGCTAAAATTAAATGTTGCTAACAATTTATTCTGTATCAGTTGTAAAAATAAAGTGCCCCGCCACAGCATGATACGCCCGTCAAATATTGTTCAATAATGATCATAAAATGGTATTAGAGTGCAAGAAAATCAGGTAACTTTGATTACCAAGTTCAAGATTACAAGATTGACACTGATTTCAATGATCTAATTTCCATTAATTCCTTATCATATTTATTGTACATAAATCTCTAAGAGTGTAGGCAATAATTATAAGAAATAATACATCACATAATTCTAAACTGGCTGAGTTAGAGCTTAACAAATATTCATCTGCTGCTTTTTTTATTGCAAATTTTATGATTGATTAAAAATGCTACAGTCTAAAAAACATCAAACAGAAATTATTCTTTAGACTATAAAATTTTATAAGACATGGCACTCTGCAATTTGTTGCAAATATATAAAAATTGAAATGTATTTTTTTTTCAATGTAAATATGTATAATTAGTTTTTATTATATCATACAATATTAATTTAATTTTAATCATGTACTGTATTTTAAAACATCAATTTCTTTTAATTACATTACAGCAAATAACTAATTGAAAGATCTTTATCTGAACTAGCCATCAAGAACTCTTAATTAACACAAGCAACTATGAGGCCATTTCTTTTTGCCCAACTCCCAAGAGACAACAGCTGCATGGTCAGAGATGGTCTTCCAGTTAGCTCTTGACAATAAACTCATTAATTTCTCTCTAATTTGACATGCACATTTCTGCTATCAAAATTCTTCTTGACCAGTGCTTGTTAATTATGCCCATGGGACAAACTGCATTCCTCTTACAACATTAACATTTCTCACAGATTACTGTAAAGTATATGATGAAAAAATAAGTTTTTTACTTGATTTAACATTTTTTAACAACTATACAACTATAATTTTACATTTTTTAGGATTATGAAATTGAAAATTTAAAAGAATTAATTTTTTAAAAAATTTCACTTAAATTAAAAGTCAAAGTGACCTTGAAATAGGCCACGACACACCTTCTACCTAAGATGTATATTTTTGCCAAGTTTGATAGCTCTAGGTCTAATAGTTTTCTAGTAATGAGCCGGACAGGATTTTTCCTTATTTGGCCATAGCATCTTTATTAAAGGTCAGAGTGACCTACTTTTTGTGCGCGACACACCGTCTACCCAAGAAGTACCAGTTGACAAAGTTTGATAGTCCTAGGCCTATTAGTATTGAAGTTATGAGCCGGACACAAGTGGACAGACGGACGGACGGACGGACATGAAGCCTATAACATAATACGTCCCGTCTTAAGACAGGCGTATAAAAATCTTTGTTGGCATTAGAAAATTGGCTAAATTACTTCTCACTTAAAATTTCAACCAATTCTTAAGGAAAAGTTGCTGTATTTGCATTATAAAATACTCACTGTTTGGATAAAAGGTTCGATAGCATTGCTAGTCCGGATTAACAAATCTTTGGCCAACTGATAGACTACCCTTTTCTGTGTCTGAAATATTCACAACTAAATTTATCAAACATTTCATTCTTTTAAATATGATTAATTCTGTTATTCAGAATGTTTGAATAGTTTATTTATTAAAACTGTAGGTCAATACATTGTACCTGGTGTGTACTTAAAAATAGAGAAAGAATTTAAGTATTGTTTACTTGTGTAAAACTGTTCAAGTCTAATCAATTAAAATCAGTAGGAAAGTATTTTTTAAAAAATGTAAAAATCAAAATTTTTAGTAAACATTTTGAAAAAAAAAACTAATAATAAAATAATATGGATCTAGGTGAAGTCTATGTGTGTACCAAATCTTACTGAAATAGGAAAAAAACTGGAGAAGCAATTTAAAGTTTGTCGAAATCAAAAACTAATTCACAGAATTACGCATCTTTGTATGAAAAGCTTTACTGAAATAAGACCAATTTTGAAAAAAGTAGTGTTATTAAAAATTGTATACAGACAGACAGAGACATTCTATTAATGGATAAGCTGGTCTGATTATGATTATTGAGATATTATTAAGTGCCGCTGACTGCTACCTTGTAGGGTTCTATGATGTTGATGAGGATGATATCTAACAGTTCCTGTGACACTGCATCTGCTTCTGTGATCAGTGGAGCCATCATGTCCAGAATGAAGTTTCTAACCTTTGTGGAGTGTTTCTCACTGTCATTAAAAACAACATTGACAACAGGGTTTAAACTTAACGCTCGCCCACTCGCAAATTGCGAGTAAAATTTATAACTTGCTCGCCCACGTGGCGAATAAAAATTCTGCAGGGGTCTGTATTCACTCCCAGTCCCCTTACTGAAAAACAGACATTTTACGCAGGTTTTTGATTTAAAACTACAGAAAAATGAAATAAATCACAGCAGCATAGTCCTATAGTTCATAAATATCCTTCATCGTGTCCATTTAAAGTACTACATGATTTGTGAAATCCCTAAAACGATCGGGATTTTTCCTAATCCGAATTTCCTCCAACCCCCTGTAAATGGTTGATACGTGAGAGATATACAATTTTAATAACTCCCAACTACTCAGTTATATGAATAGTAAGTGTATTCACTTATTTAGGATATGTTGTAGTTAAAATATTTAACTAGAAAATCTTATTGTGTCATTGTCACTTCATCAGTTGAAGAAGCAAATATTTGTACCAGGTATATATGAAGGGGGCTACATATACACATATGTATTACCATGCTAAAAAAAAAGGATAGTAAAAGTTTTGATTGAATTCAATTTTATTTCCTTTGGTTAAATATTTATATGACATTTGATTTTTATAAAGTAAGAACTAGATGCATTTATACAGGTAACTCTCGATACCTCGAAGTCCGCGGGACCGAGGAAAAACTTCGAGAGATCAAGAGTTCGTGTTTTCAAGAGTCCGAAATTTTCTGGGTTTGTTTGACAGGTTTTAAAATTAGTCTTACCGGATGTAATGATTTCCATGCAGTGCTAACTTTTTACACGTTGTTTTTATAAAACAACGATATGTTTTCATTTTTTAGATGAATCTTTAATAAACTGAGTAAAGCAAAAAATGTGCATCATCAGTTCCTGTTCATTTATTTATTCTTTATCATACGGACATCATACTACGCATTCGTTATGTGAAAACGACATTTTACCAGCGTCGCGTGGTACATAGCATTGTGACTTTTCTGAACATGTGCATTGAACGAAATTCTGTAAGTATTTGTCCAACAATAGTCATCATATTGACATTGTGGCTGTTTCTGAATTTTCATATTTCGTTAAACTTTGACACTGATTCGAAATAAAAATTAAAAATTGTTCCATCTTGTAATCTGCAAAATACAATTTCTCAGTGACACTGCGTTTCTAAATTATCGTAATACAGTCAACGATAATTATTTTAATAGCATATAGACATCATAAGATTAATTATAAATCAATTATCACCTTGCAGTATTAGTGTCACCTGAATAAACATCCCGTTTCACGAGACCCGCGTCTTCTGCCTGATGCCATTAAATGTCAAGGTGAAGTTGCTAATTATGCAACTTTGTATACACATGACAACTTCGAGGCATCAAGGGTAAATTTCAATAGAATATGCAAAGCGGACTGTATTTTGACTTCGAGGGATCAAGGGTTTCGAGAGATCAAGAGTTCGAGGAATCAAGAGTAAATTTGCTTAGTTAGGCTGTTTAAAATTAAAACTACGTTTAACGTCACCCGCGCGCGTAGGCTGATGAGAAATTCGTCTTTGAAAAAAACAAACAATTCGGAATTCCGTATGTCCGTTCCGGTTTGGTTCTTCAATTAGCATCTGAATTCTGCTACCCGTAGTGATAGAAAATGTGCTTTGATAGCCTCAGTTAAGGCAGTTGGTGTCTTATTAATGAAAACTAGAGAATTAAAGAGTTTGGGACCATAAATGTAAGTAAAAAATAGATTATTTTATGATTATATTAATGACAAAGTCTTGTTTGTTGATTTTTTTTGTCAGTCTTTGAATCATATGTACAGACTGACACAGTGACAATGACAGACTCTCAGTTCGTGATTCTATTGGCTGAACTTTTCATTGTATTTTGGAGAGAATCGAAAAACTTTTTTTACTGAGTGGAAACTGTGTCAAAAACCAAGATTTATATACAGTGAAAAGCATCATTTAAATCTTACTAATATGTTTCATATTAAAAGTATTTCTGTAAAAAATCGAAAGGAACAGTAATGAGTAAAGTAATTGATTTCTTCATAATTTATGTACCTACAAATAGCTACAATTTTTGGGAAAGATAATATACTTGTCATAACCATTTGAGCAGGGAGAAGCTTACCGAAGATAGGGCCTTTCAAAAGAAGGAGAGTAAGGAAAGTGGTTGGGGTATTCCAAGATGTGAAGAATCCTGTCTTTTGTGTGGAATTCAAGGTATTAAAGATAATCTACATGTAACACTATCAGTATGGTCCAAATATTAGTATTCACACTTTCAAAACTTAATGCTAGTAGATCTAGTACTAAGAAAAAATACGACATAATTCAATTTGAGGATATTTCAACATGAACACTTTTAAATATTGTCATCAATAATTTTGATTGTAGATATTGATCAACTTTTCCCACAAGAAGAAGCATTTGCCTCCAGGTTACCATGGACGTGTGGCAATATAAATCCAAAGGACAACTGAGGCCTAGTTAAAAGCCACTTTCCTGCACATTCAGTCTTAGACTACATTGTTTGCTAACAATAGGACTCAAACTGATTTACATACTAAGGAAAAACTCTGCTAGGGATATTAATCTTAGGTGTCATATCAAATTAAATGCTCTTATTACTTAATTGTAATGTTTTTAATGTACTGAATAGGTTAATTTGAATAAATTCACAATTGTTTGAAAATTTTGTTTGTTTATTTTTTTCCTCCCTCCCTCATAGGTTTTGAACTTTAGATGTGACGTTAAACGTAGAATTAACTTTAAACAGCCTTATATAGTGGAAAAAATCGGGACCGGAGACTCACTTCGAGCGATCAAGAACTTCGAGAGATCGAAGTTCGAGCCATCAAGAGTTACCTGTATATGTATTTTATTTGTGTCAACTTTTTGTCCCAGTATATATCTACAAAAGGCTTTTTTTTTTAAATCACAGAGAATGTGGGCTAACAAATTTAGCAGTGGGCTCCTAAATTTGAAATGTCAGGAGCCCACATGGCTCGTGGAAATTTCAGTTAAGTTTAAACCCTGGACAAGAATTTTGGAAAACGGTTAGGAAGAATGCAAATACATATTGTTTAGCAAGTCCAATTCACAGATAAAATTAGAAGTAGCCAGGAAAATCGTTGGAACATACCTGATTATTGAAAACATTAACTGAAAAAGACTGCAAAATATTTCTTGGCTGTCCTCCAATTCAATACATATATTAAAAGACTTCACCCAGGCCAAATTCTAAAAAAAAAAAATTCAAAAAGACAAATGAAAATGTATGTTAATAGGTGGAAATAAATGCATCACCCATAAACAATGAAGTGGATTTTTTATTCATTAGAGCTGAATTAAAATATGAGTATTTTTCTTGCTTTTTTCATAAAAAAAAACGAAACACCAATCCCTTTTGTACCTTTGGTTGAGAAGTTGCCTTTTCTACACTGTACATAGTGTCAATTTATCATCATTTAAATTTAATGATTAAAGTAAGTCTTATTGTTTCAAGATCTTCTCTCTATATGAAGGAAATTTATATACAATCTCTGGGAGAGATCAAAAGATAAATATCCAAAATAAGATGACCTGATGAGGAAAACATAAATGAATTCAAAGTTTTTGATTTTACCTCTAACAAATAGAAGTATCTCTTGAATGAGGGAGCATCAGGATCTTCCAATCCTCGGAGTTGCTTTATCAGGAACATGAAGATTTCCTTCCAACAGAAACAAGAATTATAAAACTTACTATAGAATTTGCAAGCTGAAAAACAATTTATACATTTATTCAACTTGATTCCCATGGGTCAACAATGCTACTCTGAATCAAACTGCTATCACTGGTAACTGGTTTGTGTTTGTATATGTACCTTAAGTTTTTTAATAACCTGAATCTTAACAGAGGTCAACTTAAGTAAACATTTCACATTAATTTTTATTTAAAAACTTTTTAGTGGTCTTTCTACTTTTTCCTTTTCAAATTTTTATTGATAGTCCTAATATTTAATAACGAAAACTATGCCTACTGTTACAACCTAAGAAATAATTCACAGATTTTACAAGATACATAATTACAAAAAGTATAAGAGGGTTTCACTGGTATTATTTCTAAGATATTTCCTATTATTATAGATACATTTGTACATGTATACTGTGTATAATACCTTGAGTTGGGCAGGATCAGTGTAAGGTGCATCAGGAGCAAAGATTCGAAACACATCTGCAATACAGCATGCCACAAGTAAACGCACATCTTTACTCTGATGATCCATAAAATAATCGGAGGCTAGGTACAAAGCTAATCCACTATACTGCTCATTGTCATCCTGACCCATATCTTGGAAAGCCCTGGCAAGGAGCTACAAAAAAAAAATAAAACAAAAAATAATTCATAGTCAGTCATTTCTCCTCATTTATTGACAAGAGGCAATCTCCTACCAACTGTAAGGATAATCAAGAAATAGTTTACCTTGAGTCTTCTAACCAGTTCATCTTTCCCAAGCTCTTCATTCACTTCCTTACACCCAGATGGATACACCACCTTTTTTCCTGCAACACTGGTCATTGTTGCATTTTACTTAAAAATCTGTAATCCACAAGCAAATAAAGTGCCGCGCCACAGCATGATACGCCCGTCAAAAATTACAATTTTCTTCAACAGTTTAGCTTGCAATCACATCAACCCTGATTCTAAATTTCCATGATTTTTCCATTCCTAAAAAATATTTATCCATCCCCTGTGATGTAAGCATTAGTTATAATAAATATTACATCACTGATGGATTTCTATGCTGGTTGTGATAGACCTTGTCAAATGCCCATCATATTAAACAATATCAAATTAGTCTTAACAAATTAATCTATATCAAATTAATTTTGAAAAGAAAAGGCTGGCCATCAAATGACATATGCTGTAAACTAACCAACAGTTCTTCTGTCTAACTCCCAAAGGTCATCATACAGCTTGATCAGAGTGATTAAGACAGCTAGCCTGAACTCATTAATTAATCTTTAACTGGATGCTTGTCTACTCATTAATACCAATAGATGAATGGGTCTGCACTATTTACCATAACTTTTTTAAAAACATATGAAATACTCAAAGATTTTTTTTTGTTGACATTTAATGTCCGACAGGTTTTAATATAAAATTCATATGGACATGCTGATTCCACCCCAATCCCATAAAATTAGTTTTTATAAATTAACAATTTTATATAATATAAGATTAGTCTACTATGCAATATTAAATTAGTTTTAATTACTTTTCATTAAATTCATTTTAAAACTTAGGCTAGCCAGCCAGAGCTATTTTTAATCCAACAGGCTCACACATTTGCCCAATACTCAAGGGATATAGATAACACCATGCTCTAGCTATTAGCGAACTCCTCACACTCAAAACTCATTAATTTCTCTCTAATTTGACATGCAATTTTCTGTTATCAAAATTCTTCTTGAGTCTTGACCAGTGCTTGATAATTACACTCATGGGAGAGGTAGGATTTCTTTAACATACATAATATTTGTTATAGATTGCTGTCAAGTATATGCTTTAAAAAAATAAGTATTTTCTTGATTTAACACTTTTTTAATAAGGACAGTGCAATACTCTTACATTATTTGGGATGTGTAAGTGAATAGTAAAAAGACACATTTTTTGTTAAATTTCATTTAAATCAAAGGTCACAGTGACCTTGAAATAGGTCGCGACACACCTTCTACCTAAGATGCATAAACTGGCCAAGTTTGATGATTGTAAGTCTTATAGTTTTCTAGTTATGGGCCGGAAAGGATTTTTCCATATTTGGCTATATCTTCTTAATTAAAGGTCAGAGCCACCTACTTTTTGTGCGCGACACACCTTCTACCCAAGATGCATCAGATGACAAAGTTTTATAATCCTAGGCCTAATAGTTTTAAAGTCATGAGCCGGAAACGAAAAGCTAACAGACAGACAGACGGACAGACGGACAGACGGACGGACACGAAGCCTATAACATAATACGTCCCGTCTTAAGACGGGCGTATAAAAACAAAAACACAGTCATGACTATCAGTATTTTTTTCAAAACATGTTTTGCAAGTATTCAAGAGGTATACCTATTACCAATAAAACTTAATTTATAATACATTATGATTAATGCCAATAATGGCCTCCTTGTTTTGCAAAACATTGTATTCAAGGCACTATATTAAAAACTCCACTAACAGTCTTCACGAAAACTCACTGGTCCGAAGACCGAGGCCAGTGAATTTTGATGTCGGGTCAGTGAAAATCAAAATTCAAGAAGTCCGATGGGCTTGTTGATTATAAAAATCATATGCAGTCAAAATTTATTTCAACTGACTTACTTGCGTAATTTCATTGATATGTAAAATAAAAAGAACAAACATGTGTTGTTGAATCATATAACATCTAGTGTTGTATAATAGGAAAAAATCTGAAACCGATTATCGGTTAATAATCGGAGTCCGATTTTAGTGATTAATCGAATTAATCGGTTTCCATATTTATTTTGAAACATATGTGAAATAAAGGATATATGACTCTATAAAATGTTTATTTTTTTACTATTCAATGTAACTAACAACTTATTAAGTAAACATGAAATTTGGCAATTACAATAACAGGGTAACTACTAACTAGTAACTAGTACTAACTACTTGTAACTAACAAAATACATAACAACCTGGTGAAAAAATGGGGCGTGTATAGCATTTTCCCAAACTTCTTACCAAGGACGACAGAGCGTAAAGTCGATGTAGTACCTTTATTGGCGTACGTTCACCTGCAGAGTTTGCAAACGGCTCTTGACATGTCAGGGCTGTCGCAGTACCTTTTGGGAAAAATCCTCGACATTTTTGTCAAATTGGGAAAATTTTAAACATACTCTCATGTATTAACACCCCCCCCCCCCCTCCAAGCAAAATATTTAATCATGAAAGCCATTTATCACTTTGAAAAGTATACTTGAAAAGCCAAAATTTACAGGACATAAGTCATAAGGTCTGATAAAATCTATATTTAACAGATCAAACATTTACTTACTAGGCAGGCATTTTTTTTTTATTTTCATATAATACAGAGACTGAAAAATGTGGGGGGGGGGGTATTTCTTACTGTTTAATTGCATCTTAAATAAATCAAAAATTTAGATTATAAAGAATAATTTTATTGAAATTATTAAGTTACTATTTAAAATCTTCCTTTTAAAGGTAATATCATAAAATTGCCTAGATCTACAATTTATTTCTTTTTTCTGGTCATTTAACACATGCAAATGAAATAGATAGCATCCATGATTTTATTTTAACTTATAATTCACTTTGAAATATATTTATTTATTTTATGAACTAACTCATAATGGTTATCCTTGTTTAATAATGAAAATAAGTTCCCCAACCCAATCTACGTATGACCTATCTATAGATCTCTATTCCATGACAGAGGAAATTCGAGTTAGAAATAAACGATCATGACAGGGTTGTTGCAGATTAAAATCAACCATGCATTACTGCTAAATGGATCAAATAAAGGATGCATTTGTGGAAAATTAGGTGATATAATCAAGAAAACACGTTTTGGGGAAATTTTAAGTATGAAATTGGGAAAATCTAGCACTTTGTGCCACTGGGAATGGGTCCGATATTCGGTCCAAATTTGAGGGCAGTGACGGCCCTGCATGTCTAAGTTTTGTTTCGTCGGCGGACTTCGATTTAGTGCCGGGGTAGGGAAGTATTTCTCGCTGGTCGTCCTCGTTGTCTGCGACACAGGGCGCCATCTTTGCCAATGTGTAGTGTATTCGACTATTCGTGTCAACAACAGTTTGTTCTTTGTAAACTCGTACATTTACAGGTTTTACCAATTAATCGATCTCAAATTTCAATCCGATTAATCGAAATCGGTTGGGTTTCAGCGATAGATTCGGCGATGTCGGCGATAATCGAAACACCACTACCTATTATAACATGGATGTATTACGTAACAGGAACTAAGCTAGTAATTATTAACTAGTACATAAAATGTGCAAAGTTCCAACGAACAACTTACCAAAACGCATCAAAGGGTGAAAAATGGCGGCATTACAAAAGTTGAAGTACGTAAACATGTATAAATTTACAGTTATGAAAATGTATTTATTTTATTTTTTAAGTAAGGGGCCAGTAAAAATTTTGGTGGGCTAGTAAATTTTGAAAGTTCACTGGTCCGACTGGCCAGTTAGTTTGAAAAGTTTTCGTGAAGACTGCACTAATTAATCCATCCAACATGTTTGTAAAAATGTAATGACAAGAAACATAAACTAGAAAGTCTGCTATTGCAAGCAATAGCGTATGTCGCCCCGAACTGGACAAGACTTTCATTTTTTGTATCACTAAAACAATACCCATTAGCTAAGCTTGGAAAACCATCAACTCGTATCAGGCCTTTCAGTACTTTGATTTAAAAATCAAAGTAAAAGAATTTTCACTTTCCCCTGGATTCCATGGCAATAATCGATTAATTGAAAATTTTAAATGCGAATCGCAAAACTACAATTACTAATCACCAAAATAAAAAAGTTTCATGACGAATGTTCAAGTGACCAGAGAGAACACTTGCAGACAAAATTCATTGCTTTTTGCAGGTTTCCGTGGCAACAGTAGCCATTTTGAAACTGAATGACCACTCAACACAACTACAACCAGTAATCATCCATTGAGGAAAGTTTCAGGAATTATTGTCCCAGCCATCTCTGAGAAACAGCCTGGACAACAAAAACATGCGTACAATCGAAATATGTCCTCCCCGACTTCGCCCCGAAGTCGGGGCGACACAGTAACAGGGTTTTTTCAGAGTGTTTAAATTTTTTGTTGATTTTAAGGCATTCACCAAACATGCCTGAGTTACACATCACAGTTGTGGTCAATGTAGGTACATAAAAATAATGTACATACAGCTGCTAGATGCAAAGACTTAATGATCAATTCAATGAAAAGTTCATCATACCTGATAAATCAACATTTATATTTTTACACATATTCTAATAGACGAATTTCACATTCCTAAGAGTTATCTCCCGCAGTCGGCTTAAAGCTCATTTTTCTCACTTTGTCCTTTGTAAGTTACCAATTAATTGTTTTAATCTTCCAACGTTATCTGACAATTTCGATCTTTACCTGTTTTGCCAGAGTATGGGGCAACATGAAAAACATAATGAACATATTCGTACAGATTTTATTTCTAAGATACTGACCCATAATGTTGGTAAGGTTATACAGGGAAAACAGTACCTTACGCCATTTGACCCTGGACCGATCCCAAAAATGGGAATAACTTTTGTAAATGTGAAAATCGTTTATTGTGGTGAGGGCTTGTCCAGAGACATGGTTAGATCATTCTAACTATGAAGAGGTTTCACAATACACTTCAGAATGAAAACTCAAAAGGTTCCTGGTTTTATCCCACACTATAAATTGTTATTTACTAGAGTTTCCAGAACATCAATAAATTAAATGGCTTCAAATCATATAGAGGCTTGGAATAAGAACATATGGAATCATTTATTTGAGAGTCAAAATAAGTATCCCGCAGGAAATTGTCATGTTATATGCCTTGTGGAAAGAGAAAGAAATGAATCACTGTATGACAATGCATCCCTTTCTTTCCCTTTCCACAAGGTACTAAACTTGTGTATACATATTAAGCAGGAGCAAACCTATCTTTCAGCAACACAATATTTAGTAAATTAGTTAAAATTACACATATTTGAAGAAATGAATTCTGTACTTATATATTCGAAAAGTGCTTAATACGTATTAATATGTAAACATACCATAAAATAATATTTTTTTTATAAAGACACATCTTCTCTAGATTTGGTTCCTAAAATGTTTTTAGATCAAAATTATTCGGCCATTTTGAAAGCATAAATTCAACAGCTTTACCAAGAACAAAAACCAAAATGTTTCTTCGGGATGAGCTGCTGCTTCTAAATGATGTTTATCATCTATAGGATAATAACTAAAATTCCTTTACCTATTATTTAGCAAAATAACTTGTACTCTGAAGAATGTCAACAAAGAGCTCCCAAACGGCGCCAACTATTCCTCCATATGAGAGGTTAAATAATATTTTCGTCACCCAACAAAAGAGCACGTTTGATTGGTCAATTAAAAGAAGAAAGTTTAGTATAAATACAACTGTATATTTCTGTTTGACTTCATAGGAAGTTAAACTTTCAGACAAATCACTATTGTTTTCTTTTGCAGCTGTTATTTTCTTATCGATTGCTCTTGCAAAGTATTTACGAATTGTGACTAATTAATTTTCACTTCATACACATTAGCAAATCAGATGCCGCGTTTTATATGCGAGTTGGAGATATTTTCATGCGCATGGCATCTGCGCAGTATAGATTGATTCAGACCACGTTGAGGGAGGATAGTGTAAACATACGTTATCGTCGTCAAAGATGACGATGAATTTGAATGCAGACATTACATAGCATTGGTGTTTGAAATGAAGAGACAAAATCCGATCAGAGAGGTCAATCAAGTTAAACCACAAGCACCTTTAACCGGCTCTCAAAGACAACAGGAAGTGAACGACCAGATTTTTCGTCATGTTCAAGATATGTTTGACGGAAAGGTTGATGGGGATGTGGTGTTTATCATCCTTCAAGAATTAGAATGGAATGGTGTGTTATCAAAGTATTTTTCATAACCAGTGACTTTACATTTCCCTATTCACCTATCTCCCTATTCACCCATCTGTTGTCATATAAATTTCAGCCTGCTTTCGGTTTCTACAATCAGGTCCAGTAACAGTACAAGCAGTGAATTTAGCTACGTAGCTTGGATAACCTACATAGACTTAGCTTTATTTAGCTACTCGATGTTGCTTCATTTAATTTAGTATGAATTATAAAGATAATTTCTTCCAACATCATGAACATTAGACATGTTGGGACCACTCACCCAAATGGGATATAATAGTCCGTTTGGGATATAATATACCAAATGGGATATAAAATTACAGTGAAAAAAATTTAAATGTTTTATTTTGGCAATAAATATCATAAATCTGCATCAATACACTTAAAAAGGAATAGACTTTTGTTGAGCAAGTTTTTCTGCAACCCTACAGTTTGTAAGATTGATCCCCAGAAAGTTATAGAAATTCTGAGGGATCAGTCTCTTAAACAATGGGCATACAGAAAAACTTGTCAACCAAAAGTTATTCCTTAATAAATGTCCTGATGAGGATTTATGATATTTATTGCCAAATTAAAATTTTTTTACACTGTAAATTTATATTCCATTTGGGACATTATATTCCATTTGGGACATTATATCCCAAACGGACTGTTATATCCCATTTGGGCGAGTGGTCCCAAAGTGTGAGATAGAACATTCTATTGTTAAAATGATATTGTCCTCCGGACCCTGTTTAACAATAAAATTTGTTCTGTGTATTCGTAATATAGCAAAAAAATCCACGGACAATAACTCGTACTCAGTGCATTTACTATGACAAATCCAGAGGGTTCTGAATGTAAACATGGCAGGTAAATTTGAAGCGAGAAAAACCATTGAGAAAATTAGTTGAATTTTTGTCTTCATTTGGATTATTTCAGTTATGTATGCTTTACTATAAAAAGAAAGTTCTATCATTGTCCTACATACATTTTCTTAGGTAAAATTCATCCTATATGCATGTATTTGCAATGTAATAGAACAAAGTGGAAAAAGATAATACCAACTTATTAAACCAAATATTCTGGAGTTCTGAATTTCAAAACGATAATTTTGAATCTATAAAAATATGTTGATCATTTCCCATATATGGATTACTAAGAATATGCAAAATAACTTTGGACATGTGTACAGTTATAACAGTGTACTTTTAGCTACAGATCTATTAGCTACAGAACTGTAGTTCTCTGAGAAATTCGGACAAATTAAGCAGCGAGCTACAGACCCAAGCATAATAAAAACCTTTGATTAACATTGCCGCTTTTATGTCACTTTCTTTGGGTATAATTAGGGCCCCGCAAGGATTTCGGGTGAATGTAATCACATGGCAGGTCAAATTTGTCCACAAATTTTCTGTTTTTTCCTAATAACTTTTTTTATGGTAGCCCAATTAAGTTCAAATTTGGTATGGTAGTTCAGTAGGCAAAAAGACATATTTTGATGCTAAGTGTTTGATGTTTCTCTATGTTCTCTGGTTTGGAGCTGGGGTGGTGGGGTAGATTCCTGAACTTTATATAAGAATGAATTGGCAAAGAGAGATAACTTCTGAAAATGTTCCCATTGTAAACTGAATACTGCCATGAATTGTCCTAGGATTAATTAGCTTTCTCCTGAAGAAAATCTAAAGCATTCTTTATCTGTCACATTGAGATTAATTACCACCTCTGTCTGCAAATGTAATAGTTAAGTCCATTTGGAAAGTGGAGTGAAGTATAAATGTTTTTACTTTATTTTTATTGAAATACCCTATAAATATTCTGATTTCATTGAATTCTAAAAACAAGAAATAGATTAAAGAAGATATATATTTTTTATTTTTATTTATTTATTTATAATTTTTTTTTGCTGATGAAAATTCAAGAAGATTATTAATAGGATTTCTATCATTACTGAAAAAGTTCTTATTATAAATTAAGAAAATGAGAGAATACAATAATCCCTTGGATTAATTATCTAGCCTGCTGCAGAAAATTTAGAAGGCTTATCTTTATCTGTCACTTTAAGATTAATGAAAACCTTTGTCTGCAACTGCTGTTTGTTTTAAAGTTATAACAGTGATATGTACTTTTAGAAGGCAGATTTATATAACACAAGCTTCATTTTTGTTTAGATATATACCTTCAGTGTTGAGTTGTTCTTTACTGTCTTGTGTAATTACAAGGATATTATTTACAGGTTTTTAAACCTTTGAAATTTTAAGAAACATTGCCGTCATATATTTTTTAATCATTCCATAAGCAGCACTGTTATAATTCTACCTCATGGAGGGGCTATTGCTGACTGGTCAGTTTTCTAGTTTCCTGTTGTTTAATGCTTTCCCCCACTTTAAAATGGTATCCGATAATTTAATATATACATGTATTTTATTCAATTTGGATTGATATTACATTTACCGGAGTAATTGAATAATTAGATATTCCTTTTGTAAAATGATACAGTACGAACACTGATATTGAGAATTCACGGATATAGCGAAGTTATCTTGAATCCCTAGCTATATAAATTTAAAGAGTTTCTTATACGGATATAACGAATTACGGATATAGCAAAGTAATTTCATAAGTACCAGTCACTTCATATTAACCGAGTTTTACTGAACATGTATCAAGATTACTGGAAAAAAATGACTTCAGTTGAATTAAACCTTTCTTACATTTATTGTATATAATTAATTTTTTTTATTTCGTTTCAGTGGAAAAAGCAATAGATACACTATGTACTATGTGTGGAAGCCAGATAGATGCAACCAAGAAAAAAAGCAAGTTAACTGAAATAGCTAGAGATGTCTTGTGTTTGGATAAGAAAAATAAGTTTTCCCATCAATCAACACAGAACCTTATGCCCTCTGAGTTTCCTGCACTGGGTTCACTTCCAAGTTCTGACAGACCAAACTCAAGAGAGTCCACTCCAAATGTTGTAGATGCACAAAGGTTGGATAAAAAAAAATCACCTGTGAGTCAACAAAGAGACCATTTAGGAAATGCTACTACAAATGTAAATACAGGCAATGAACTCATTAGATTAACAACCCCTAGTGGGTATAATGCTGGTACATCCTCTCCTGGCAGTTTAACTCCAGTCCAAACCAGCCCCAGGCATGTTGGGGTAATTGGCGAAAAAATAAACAGAAAGTCAAGGGACAGTTCACTATCTCCTGGCGGTTTTGTAAGTCCATCTAAATATTCTGAAGAAGATAAAAATATTGAAAGCTATAATGGATTACCGAAGCTTGAACTTCCTGAATATAGGTCCGAGAGACTCACCGGGTATGATGAAGTTCAAGGAGGAAGTTTTCCTTCATTTCATGATAATAGTGGCAGTGAGGATGTATCATTAGATTTTGCGCAACTTGATCCACGAAAATCCAATAAAATACGGTCTTCACATAATTCTCTTGATGATATTGATGAAAATTTTGAAGAAGAATTGGACTTTAAGTCATCCTCGAAGAAATTATCCACTCCATTAGTTCCTTTTTCTGAAGGTATTGGACATTCAATTCTTGCAGGTGCCCTCAATTTGACCACTTCTCAGGACAATGGAATCCCTACTTCTGTAGAAGAAAAATGTCCAATGCTTGGTACAGAGCAGTTACCACATCACATATCTCAAACACTGGGAGGAAGTATTGCACCTGTATCATCTCTATGGCCACAAAACACAAATGACAGAAATAAGTCAAGTCTGAATGAAAGTGCAAGTAGTTATGTGTTGTCAAATTTCTCCCAGCCATCAGCACATGGAACTTCAAGGTATTCATTTGCTAATAAAAGTGCCTTTAATTTAAGACACGACTCAGGAGAATTTGACATTGATAGTTTGATAAAAGAGAGTAATCTAAATGGACTTCATGGAGCAAGCCAAAATCAAGGTAACTCAGATCAGGTGAAAGAAGCGGGCAGTGTTTTTCAAGACCATTCTGATCAGTTAAGTGTAGACAGCAGTGAAGCAGTTGAAAGGCCAAATTCAACAGAAATGCAGTTACCAGTTTTATCTTTTGAACTCTCTGTCACTGCAAAAGAATTTGTTCCAAGATTGCAAAAAGAAGATGATTCTGAACAAGCTGATGAGCAATCAGATAGGACACAGCCTCATTTTGTGATGCCAAAAATGGGGAAACCTTTAGATGGGGGAATACCTATTCAACAGCCTCGAATTCCTAATCAGTTTGTCCCAGGCTTTCGCCTACCACGAGCTCCTTTTGGTATGCAGATGCGTCCACCTTGGCCACCTAGAGGAGCCAGGGGCTCTATTCCAAGGGGAATGCCTCCTTGGATGCAGCATTTCCCCAATTTTCCAGAACCAAGAGGAGCTCCTCCTTTCCTACCCCCAGGTGGCGTATTACCTGTCCAAAGAAGTGGTAAAACTTCAGCTGAGGCTAATGAGAGGGACATTGAGAGAGTGAGTCAAAGGATTGCGAGTGGTGCTGAAGTGCTGGTAGTTTTAAGGGGACTTCCGGGAAGCGGGAAATCTACATTAGCAAGGTAAGCAAGTCTCTCTGCTTGCATTGAATACATCTGTGAAATGTAAAAGTTATAGCTCTACCCAATTAAAAGTTATGGGCAAGGTTCAAGTTTTTGTGGATAAACAGATAGACAGACAAATGGACTGACAAGACAAAATCTATATACCCCCAAATCTTTGATTAAGGGGGCATAGAATTTTTTGTAAAATTCTCAAGAAGAGCAAGATCATGATTAGTGATAAGGCCATGCAAAATTAATTACTTGGTTCTCAGGCCTTTTTTGTGAGAGAAATTTTTTTTCTGCCCCCAAAACATGATGAGGCAGCTTTTTACATTGTACAAAACCTCAAAAAATGATGAGGGAGGTGATTTGGTGTTTATATTTTATTGATTTAGCAATAAAAATCATGATGGAAGAGATAGGGTGAGAACCAAGAAATTAATAATAATACTGAAGCATAGTAAGGTAGGTAGAATCAAGTTGGACAAGGGAATATTAGGGAAGGTTTGTTCAAATCTGGACCAGCTGTGGTAGGGCTGAGTCACTTTCTGAATAATAACCAAGTCAAGGTCACTCAGATGAGCTCATTGGGCCATTAACCTCCTGTTTATTTTTCTGTTTGATATAATATTAAATCTCTGAAAGTGTTTTTTTTTCTGAAAAGCTTGCAATGAAATCATGCTAAAACAACTATAATATATTATGTTCATAGGCAGCTTGTTGGAGATGGACAAATTCTAAGTACGGATGATTATTTTTGGGAGAATAAAATATACAGCTTTGATGTCGGTAAACTTGCAGAAGCTCATGAATGGAATCGCAAAAGAGGTAAATATAAAAATACATGTATATGTATCGAAAAAAAAATTTCATACCTCAAATTTAATAGACTTAAAAAATAACTTGTAATTCTGATTACTCCAACTGACCTGTTAAAATCCCCCCCCCCCCCCCCAACTCATTATTTTTAGCTCTACTGGTCAGAGACCAGAAGAGCTTATGCGATAGTACAATGTAATGCGTAGACATCACTAAGATACATATAATTCTGTGGATCGGTTTTTGATGAACGGTGTTGTCGTGAATACTAAAAATAGAAATTTCTGTGAAATACTTTTAAAATGCTACTCCACCTACAGTTTTGGTCTGATTTCAATATACCTTAGCACACAAGTCGACTACACTAAGATACATAATTCTGTCCATCAGTTTTTGATTTTGATAAACGGTGTTGCCTTGGTTATTAAAAATAGAAATTTCTGTGAAATACTTTTAAAATGCTACTCCTCCAGACCTACAGTTTTCATCTGATTTCAATATTTACTTGACGCAAAGGTTTAAAATAATCAGAGAGTATTGTTTTTGTTTTAAAACAATTAGGATATATAACTCATGACATAGTAATAAATTTCTTGTTAGATAAGGGGTTTACATATAAATTTCATGTCTACCTCTTGAGCGAGTCTGTCTACAATAGACACAGGCCAGACTGAGCACTTCTTGTTAATATATAGCTACAAGAAGGGTGTTTATTTTTACTTATCATACTTTATTTTGTCAAAAGAAGTACATTTTTTTGATATACAATGCAATGTAGATATATTTTAATTATACATATCTTTTGATAATAGCTGAAGCAGCAATGGAGGAGAGGTGTACACCTGTCATTATAGACAACACAAATACTCAGTCCTGGGAAATCAAGCCATATCTAAAACTGGTAAGAAAACGATAGCCTGTCACTCAAAATAATCAAACATTAAATTGACTAGTTCTGTAGGAATTTCCAACAATGTCCACATGTAACTAGTCAAATCTCGATAATCATATCTCTTCAAAAAGCTGCACAGTGGCCTATGATGCTTAAGCATGTTAATCTTTTACCATTTCTTGCAGGGTAAAGCATTTTCATATGAAATGGAATTATTAGAACCCAATACACCATGGAAATATTCTGTGAAAGAGTTAGCAAGGTAGGGAAAATTATTCTGAAATATCTTCATTATTTTGCTTGTTGAAATATTTATGATTAAAGGTCAATACTAGAAAGATTTTAAAAGTTTTAAAGAACTTTTCATCCCTTGACTGTTACATGAAGTGCCAATCCAAAGAATTGTAATAAAAGATGTGTAGGTTTGACTTTACATAGAAAATTTGGTTTTGTTTAATTAGATTGTTGTGCAAAAGTCATATAAACAAAATTATTGAAATTTTATTAGGAGAAATGATCATGGTGTGTCAAAAGAACATATTCAAAAAATGAAAGAAAGGTACCAACGAGATTTAACAGTAGAACTGATCCTGGGTTCCCCTGTAAAGAAAACTAAAATGTAAGTGTTTTTATATGACCTTGTTTCATTATTGTTTTATCTCCTGTATGTAATGTGAAGAACAAAATACAGAAAAAAAATTGTTAAAGAAAATAATTGACAAAAACTGTAACAAAAAATTCTAAATCCCATCAAAAGTTTTTGTCTTAAGTGACTTCAGTCTCTGTGACTTTTGTATATGAAAGTGCTTTGTGTTCATTAGAAGAATTCTTAAATTAGGCAGTTTATGTTCTTTAAGTTCAATTTGAATTTGTTTAATGTGAAGTACTGATATTTTTTAAAAGAGAAAATGGTGACAAGCCAAAGGATGTAGAGTTTTCAGCAGCAGATTTTCCTGAACTCAGAAATTCCCAGCCAGGAAGGGGAAGTCCATTTAATTCTTCACGCAAAGATTCATTGGACCAGGAGGTTTTCTTGACAAGGCCGGAGGATTTCAAGGAGAGTGAAAGCTCAATCAAATTCAGAAAAAACAGTGGTGATTCTGGTCGTGAGTGCTCCACTATTGGTAGTGATACTGATTCTGAAAAAAGATTGGAGAAGGAATTTGATCAGCTGAGTGATAGCAGACAGAGTCCCATCCCTAACTCCATAGGATACGTGGCTAGGTCTCATGTGGCCATGTCACCCAGCAACATACACAAACAACTGGAAATCATCACTAAACGGAAAACTCTGATGTCACCACCTGTTTCTCAGGGTGTTAGACAGAAGGAAGAAACTTGTCCCAAAACTGTGGAATATTTCACAGTGTCTACCTCCACAGCCAACATTACAGACACAAACACAGCAGGAGAAGATATAGAGGGGAAAGTGGAGAGCCTTATTATGGAGAATGTGGGGAGCTGTTGGAATACTGACCTGGACCAAGATAAGATCATTGATGAACTGAAATCTTGGATCCTTTTCATGGACATTGATCCAACCCAGCACATGCAGGTAGAAAAAATGATAGAAGAAAAAATTAAAATATTATCTACAAGTTGTGATAATGAACAAGGTGATATCAAGGAGCAGAATTCTGCTGATGAAGGCAATGTTATAAGTGAGTTCAGAGAAATAACTGTGTCTAAGACTGAAGTGGTTTGGGATACACCCATGGATCAGAGAAGCAAGAAAAAAAATATCCACAAAAATTCTAACTCAGAAAGGGACCTAAAACCTGACAATGGGAATGGTGATAATTCAACACATAAAGAAGTACAACAAAAAGATAATATTGAATCAGATGACAAAGACCAGATGACTGAAACTATTCCAAAAAGTAATGTAACATCAGAACTAAACAACATTAAGGCATCTGAGCTATTGTACTGGTCAAAACAGGAAAACACTGACACTGATATTGTGGTTTCCAGTGACTCATGGGAAAATAAAGAACCCCTTGGACAGAGACAGGTCAGTACTCATCCACAAAGAAATAGCCAAGCTTCAGACACTACTGAGGCTAAAGTGGCAGAGAAATCTGATGCACAAAGTCTAGTAGAGAACATAAATAGTGCCATGAACTCCAAGCATGAGGATACAGAACCTTTTTCAGACACTTCCAACCTCTCAAAAAGTATAGCTGGCTCTCCCACGGAGCCCCAGGCATCAGCTCCAAAGAGATGTGAAGAAGCCAGTGAGTCTACTTCTAAAAAACCAAGCTCAGTAGTATGTGAAGCTAACAAGATATCATTACAAGATGAAAATGTTCACGAGAAAGATAAAGCAAAGTCACTTAAAAAGAACAGTAAGAGGAAAATGGCTGCTAGATTCCCACTACTTAATGACAGTGACAGGGCTAAGCTAGCTGTAAATGACTGGACTGCTATCAAAGTGGACAGCCTTGATGATGTGAAAAGTGACAATGTAGAGAAAAAACTCAGTGTTAATGACAGTAATGTGGTCATAAAAGTGGATTCAGAGACGGAGATAACACCTCACGATCTAAACATAATGCATGATCTTAGCAGGGGAACAACAGACAGCAGTAAAAAACCTTGTAAGGTAGTGATTATTGAAGGCAAGGAATGGAAAGTTAATTCAACATATAAATATTCAGAAAAAAATTCAAAAAGCTCAAATGTTATGACAGTGCATCGCAGTACAATGACAGAGGATTTTCTAGAAGCAGACATTGAATTCTTGAAGAACAGTTTTCCAACAATCCCAGAAGCAGACTTGAAAGATGTTTTACAGAGTTGTGATAATAATGTAGAATGGGCAGCAGACATTATTTTGGATTGGAACTTTCATGACATTTCGCTAAGTCAAGAAGACAAAAATAAATATTTAGACTCTATGTTTAAGGTACAGCATGTGCCAAAATCTCCAACTATCCCTGCCAGATCGAGAAGTTCTTCAAGCATGTGTGTGGGGGAGCAATCTGACCAACCTGCCTTGTTAATTGACATATGTATAAAATACTTGGAAGACACAAATATTGCAACCAAAGAAGACATTGAAAATCAATTGATTGCAAACTCTGAGAAAAGGATGCTCTCTTATGAGTCCAACATCCGTACCTGTCAGCAGTTCTCCAGAGGTAATGAAGGAGATGAGATATTTATAGAAGATGAGGAGTTCAATAGAATGATCCTGCAGGAATTGGTAGCTATCGCAGAAGATGAGCCAGCAAATGATAGTGTTTCTTTACAAAATGTGTCGAAGCTGGACCAGAGCTTGAATTCCTCGTATGTTGACTCTCCACAGAGTGGTGTGTTTGAGGAGGTGGTAGATACTAGTCAAGTGAGTGATGCTGGCTTTATCCCGGTGACAGAGTCCCCGGCTAATCTGACACTCTCCCTAGAACTCCCCAGTGACTTTATTCAGGCTCTTCTCAGCCTCTTTGGATCCGTTGGAAACTTGACTCCAGGTAAACAATATCTACAATCTCTGGGGATACATGTATATGAAAGAAAACTCTGTCTGTGAGGGTGGGGTTTTTTTTTGTGTAAAATAGTGGCTATAATATAACTTTATAATGAGAAACTGGAATGATGACCTTAAACCAAGATCATATAGGCAATATCAATGATACTGACCTTATATCTACTAAAATTACCAATTAAAGTTAGATGCAAACATTGCTTCACTGTTTGGGTACAAGTTCATTCATATTAAATATACATGTATTGTATTCACTTGTGTTGAGGTCGTGCTAGAATTAGGCATCAAATTAAACATATAAAAGTTTGTTCAGAATAGCGAGAGTCTTTTCCTGAAAAGCAAATCTACATTAGTAATATTTACATTCAGATATGCCCAAATAGTGTGGATAAGTTTTATTTTTCATGACAATTTATGCACTAGAATGGGACCCAATTTAGTGCAAAATGTTTTTTTTTTTCAAAAGCAATTTCCCATGCACTAAGATGACTCAGGTTTGTCTTATGGTCCTGGAGTCTCTTGTTTGACAAGTTTATCTACACTGTAGATCCCTACAGGCAGCTAATACTTCAAACACTGTCAATATATTATTTCAAGTGTAGTTTACAGTGTAAAGATTATTTTAGACAAAACAGTTTTGTCCAGAGATCCTTATAAATGCATTAGTTAACAGTTTGTATAGGAGTCTTTTTTCTTTATATAGCAGCTGCAGAAGCTCTAACAATTCCAGTAGATTACATAACGGCACAGCGACTTCACCAGTGTCTGAAGACAGAACATGTAGAAATCCATGTTAATCGCAGGCAGCAAATTTCTGAAGGTATATTATCACAGAAAGCCACTAGCTTAAAATGAATTGACCGAATTGAATGTTGATTGTAAAGGGAAATAAATTAGGAAAAAAAAACTGTTGGAGAAAGTGATCAGTACGGTAAAAAAAAATCATAGGCATGATTAGGAAAGGAAAAACTAAGATAAATATATGCAAACTGCTAATATGAAGTTTATTACTTTGCATTTAGATGAAGCCTTTGCACAACAACTTCAGTCAGAAATGAATAATTCTGTGTGCAGATCTACTGAAAAGTCCATGCATCTTATAATGCAAGAACAGTTACAAGAGGAGGAAAGGAAAGCTAATCTGGTAAATAAAACTGAAGAAATACTCAACATGTTCATTTTTGGGCATTAACAACAGTCAAAGTTTTTTATGCCCTGCGAAGAAGTTCCTGAAATCCAGGACAGAAAAACCTGTTACAGTATGCCATAAATTATTATAAACCAACCAAATAGTCCCTCAAAGTTTGGGAGCACATTTCTTTGAAATTTGATTTTTTTTTTTTTAATAAACTATTTTTCAGAAAGAAGATTTAAAGGCCTCAGGTTTACATAATACAATTGGAAATAGAATGAAAAGGCAGAAGCTGCATGAAGAATTTCCAGCCATTGATCCTTCTGTCTTAGATGAAATATTTCAAGCAAATTGGTATGCTATAAAAGATATCATTTTTTACTGCTAATTGAATTTAGTAATGATCTGTTGCTTTCATGATCTCAGCTTAACAGGAAATGACAAATGAGCCTTTCTGATCCAATTTTGTCAATGTCAGCAGATCTAGGTAATCCTTTTCCACAGAAAAATACCCTGCCCTCACAATAAAACCTAAACATCTCTCAAAATGATTGTAATTCTGATCCAAATGTATGAAAAAAGTGTCCTTTTCCCCTAGCAAAAATTGTTTATGTAATGGTAACAGACAAAAATTCTTTGTCTTAGTAATGAGTAAGAAGAAGGTCAGCCATTGGGGAATATTATGCACCCTAGAGATGCATTTGATTCAAATTTTATAGGAGTTGAGTCTCCCACAAAATGCATTAGTAATGATAAATTTGTATATTCAGCTTCAGTTATGCTGACACAGTGAGAGCAGTGAAAGGATCGCTGGGAAGTAATGAGCCACCGAAGACTGTGATGACAGCAGAAGCAGCAGACAAGTATGAAAGAAAATTGATTGAAGCTGCAAAACAGCAAAGTCTACAAGAAATGGTAAATCACTGCCTACTGTTTGCCTCTGTCTTATTACAGTTCACATTTGCAATATTACAATGTATTCCAATTTGCATATGAACTTCTAACTTGAATTTACAGATTGATTCATACACTTACCGTCCCAAAGTAAAGAAGGAATATCAAAGTGCTGAGAACCCGGAGTATGAGGACATCCGAGGAGAAGCCAATCTACATTACAGACTGCGCCATGAATGTTTCCAGAAAGCCCAGGAGGCCTTCAGGCGAGGCATGAAACAAGTGGCCCATTTTTACTCTAATCAGGTAGGTGTCATTGAATTGTATATTTTTAGCTCTACTGGTCAGAGGCTTCATTGACTTGTAACCACATTTCCCATGGACCTGGGTTTTTTTTTGGTAATTTTAATTTCCAGTCATCAACTGGACACTTGAACCTTATGTGAGCCTGACTGACTCCTTATAAGGCCTTAAGGGGGTCATTGAACATTCATGTGGTATACCATTTTTTTCAATAAAGCCAAGATAGTAAAGCCAGTATAAGGAATACAATAAGGAGGTGGATCTACGTTTGTCATATAAATATATTTAGCTTATTGGCCTTGATATTTTTTAAAACAAAAATTGTAATAATTATCATACATATTTTTGTTGCATGAATCTAATCAATTTGCTTGGTTTTCAGGGCCATTTGCACACTAAGAAAATCAAGGAGGCAAATGAAAATGCTGCACAAATGATTTTATCTCGGAGGTATGAAAACTAGAGCAAGTGATACCTTTTCCAATTCTTTAAAATGTTGTACAAATTTTCATGATGTGCTGAAATGTCAGAATCATAGACTAAGACATATTTAAATATATTAGTTATTATCAGCCATATTTCTTCTGAGATTTTTACCATCACATAGTTAAAACAAAATTTGCAAGTTTATTATATTTTTTTTTTAAGAGTTGAGTATCTTGAAACCAAGTCCACACTAGATTTGCATGGTTTACATGTAGATGAGGCAGTTACTGTACTTTCAAAGGTTATAGAAGATCAGAGGAAAAGTAAGTTAATAAGATTATCAACATGTTCAGCAGTATCATTCTTTCTTAAGTAAAATGAATGGTTCTTATCTTGTCTTTGATTAAAAACTGTGGTTAAATATTCTTTTGTTTGTGGAATGTGTTCTGCATACTTGATGAGTACTGTAAATCACTAAATTTTCGCGACACCTTATTTTCGCGAGATAGTCACTGACTCTTGATTAGCGAGACAAAATTTTCACAAATTGTGGTTATTGCTCTATATAATCTTAAGTAATACTATTATACGCGAGAATTAAATTTTCGCGAGTACACAATCTCACGTAATTACGTAAAAATAAAGTTTTCGCGAATAAAAAGTGATTTACAGTATGTTAAAATGTCTGTCAGTAATATCAACACATTTTAATATGGTAATTTCAAGCCCTTCCTAGATGCTTGATGTATTGTACATTTTTAGGTCACCTGAGTAAACTCAGGTGACCTATTGCTATCCGTTTTCGTCCGTCGTCGTGCATCGTGCGTCGTGCGTTGTGCGTTAACATTTGAACATTTTCAGCTTCTTCTCTGCAACCACTGAACCAATTTCAACCAAATTTGGCCTAAAGCATCTATGGCTGAAGGGGAACAAAAATTGTGGATTTCATGATCCCTGCCCCCCTGGGGCCTGAGGGGTGGGGCCAAAACCACTAAAATTAATGCTATCTTTAAAAATCTTCTTAACTCCTGGACATCAAGCAGTCAAACTGTTTGCATGATTGTAATCAGCAATGAGTCCTCTGCCAAAATTGTGAAATTCATGGCCCTGGGGTCAGGGGTTCTAGTGCTAGGGCGGGGCTAAATAAGTAGGTAGTGAAAATGCATTATTTCTTTGAAAATCTTCTTCTCTGCTCCTGGGTATTAAATAAACCAACTAAGCACATAGTTATGATGAGCAAGAGTGCCACTACCAAAATTGTGAATTTTATGGCCCCAGGGTCAGGGGTTCTGGTGTTAGGGTGGGGCTCTATTGATTATATAGTGAAAATACATGAATTCTTTGAAAATCTTCTTCTCTGCTCCTGGGTATTAAATAAACCAACTAAGTACATAGTTATGATGAGCAAGAGTGCCTCTACCAAAATTGTGAATTTTATGGCCCCAGGGTCAGGGATTCTAGTGTTAGGGCGGGGCTCTATAGATTATATAGTGAAAATACATGAATTCTCTGAAAATCTTCTTCTCTGCTCCTGGGTATTAAATAAACTAACTAAGTGCATAGTTATGATGAACAAGAGTGCCTCTACCAAAATTGTGAATTTGTTTGGCCCCAGGGTCAGGGGTTCTGGTGTTAGGGCGGGGCTCTATTGATTATATAGTGAAAATACATTAAATCTTTGAAAATTTTCTTCTCTGCTCCAGGGTATTAAGCAGATGAACTACCTATATAGTTATGCTGCACAAGGGCCCAAATCTTCCAGAATTTTGAATTTCAAGGCCCCAGGGTCAGGGTACCATAGAAGGGGGGGGGGGCTGTACTTATATACTGAAAATGAATGAATGGTTTGAAATCTGCTCCTTGGTATTAATCAAATATCAAGGCCTAAAGGTCAGGGGTTCATGTGTGGTAGGGGCACTATTGATTATTGCTGAATATTACTGATTAGTTGAAATGCATTTTTTGTTCCCTTACCCTGTATATGGGTATTAAGTAAACAAACTAAGCAACTGCTAAGTGTATTGATATGATGATCAATGGTGCCTCTTTCAAAATTGTGAATGCCATAGCATCTGGCTTAAAACATGAATCAAATTCAATCACTGGAAAGTTGTTGCATAATACTCAGGTGACCTATAAGGCCCATGGGCCTCTTGTCATGATTAATACCAGGACAGGTTAAAATTTGGCGGAGGTTCATACCAGTGTAATTTGAGCTCTGTCTGCACCAAACTTGCAGGGATTTTGCATGAAGGGATGCACCCTATCAAATTTGCTTCTGATACCTTTTCTAAATGAGTGACCATGCTGAAATGCCGGCAGCAGGTTCGTTCATAATATACTTAGATCAAACTTTGAAGGTGATGCATCTAGGGATGCACTCTACCAGACTTATTAGGAGTGCATACTTACAGACTTTCTTCACATGCTGGATATGAATGCATCAAGGGGTGCAAACTAACAGACTTGTTTTGTTGCACATAACTAGATTATTAGTTTAGTATGGGAGATTCATTCAGCCGAGCTGTTCCATAATCTTTGATTTCCTGTGTTTAATCTCTCGTAGAGCTCTGTGGTAGAGGTGACAAAAAGAAGGATCTCTTCATCATAACAGGAAGGGGCAGTCATAGCAGAGGTGGAGTGGCAAGAATTCGACCAGCCGTAATACGATGGCTCAAACAGAACAACTACAAGTAAATATACACTTCATACATCAGTATCATTGCAAAACTTTAGACTATTTCAAAGTTAGTTTATTGAGCTTTGAATATTGACTGTTCTTCATGCTTCTGTGTTCTATTTCAGCTCATAAAGTTGAGGAGATATCCTTTATTGCAATGTTTATTATCAGATTCAGTGTGAAAAAAGGGTTGGAATAAAAATTAAGTAGTTCTTTAAACTTTTGGACCCCTGGATGCTTTTCAAACATTTTACCTAGATTAACTTGGAAAGTTTGTCCAATAAAGTCCAATATGAAATTATTAGGGGGTCAGAGGACATAGAATTGAAGCATTACATGTACCAAATTACATTGCGAATATCAAGCTTATTATTTCTTTGCTTTGGAACTTCTAACTTGATAGCAATGACAAAGATTAAATAATTAAAACTTAGATATCTTATATGCCCATCTTTATTATGTCCTCCTTCAAAGAGGGGAGGGCATATTGCTTTGCTGCTGTCTGTCTGTCAGTCGGTCTGTTGATCTGATGGTCCACCGTCAGTTTCTGTTCATTTTCTTTGCAGAGGTTATACATATATCCACACATTGAAATAAAATTTTGTATAAATACATGTATTTATCATGAAAATATCTAGATCAAGCTTTGTTTTAGGCACAATTGAGCTCTTATGGACAGAGTTATGCCCTTTGGACTTTAAAAAATTCCTATTTTTTGCAATTTCCATTCATTCATGACAATTAATTATCTTGATAATTATCAAGGTACATTTACCAAGCATTTGTGCTGGATATATACCCAAGAATGGTATTTTTTCCTACATAATCATTTTGGATATCACTTTTGTTTTTTGTATTTTTAATTATGTACTTCTGAACTACTAAGTATTGGTAATTTTTTTCAGTTTTGCTGAGGTAAATGAGGGCCTGTTAAAGCTGCGTTTGTTCTGAAAATAAAAGACTAGGACTGACAAATGGACAATACACTTGTGCCTTTTTTCAGTAGACGATCATTGAATGTTTTAAAATTTGCTTAACTTTGAAAACATGTATTAAATGCATGTTCTTTGATGTCTTTATTTTCATCGTTGTTTTATATATATAGTATATACATGTTTCTGATATTCTGAAAGAATATGCCTTCTTTTATAATTATTTTTATGATCCATATTGTTTTATGATATGAACTTGAGGCATCTACAGTAAATTTAATACTCTGGTGCTGAATATAATTTTTTCTATAAAAATTGCATAACATATGTTTCCCACCCACAAACAATAATCTCACTAGGTTGTAGGTATTGTTAAACATAATTTTGTTGACATTTAAAAAATGTATTAGTATATAATTAATTATTTTTTATGTTAGATATAGTGTTTAAAATTTAAAAAGAAATTTCTTGACCCATAAGTTAAGATCTTCAGACATTTTGCATAACATTTGTATTTGAAAAAATCAAAGTGTTCTATCTTGCTTAAAATTGTTCATTTTTTTGTGTTAAGTAGAATTGATTATACTGAGTTTTAGATGAATATAAGACACAAATAACCTTCATTCTTTTATAGAAAAAAGTATAATATTTTGATAAACTATTTGATATGTAATTGAAACTTTTTGCATGTTTGTTAAAACATTAGAATTATTTCATATCAATGGGACAGATTTCTATTATGATTGTTGATTTTTTTTCCTGCATTTTTTCTTGATGTATATATATTTAATGGGTTTCAGTTCACTACTCACATCATGAGATAAATATATAAATAAGGGTAGTGGATCTGTCCAAAGATTATTTTCACTTTACAAGTGAATTCTATACCAAAGAATATTTTTTTAACCCCCTCCCCCAACAACAAATGAAGTTAGGGGTGTATATTGTAATTAGCTGAAGCCAACTTTAAAATAAATATGTGTGTTTGCTGTCTCCTGACTACATATGAAAAATTTGGGTCTGTAGGAAGTTGGGAAACTTTTTTTTTTTTACAGAAAATTTACAAACCAGTGTTGAATTTACAAAATGGACTTTTCCAAAATGCTGAAATATAAATAATTGTTTCCTGGAAGTCTGGAAAAGTTTGAGTCATTAGAAGAGGGAAGCCAAATTCTTAAAGATGGATCTGTCTATAGACATTGATTTAATTAATATAACAAAAGAAAACTCTGTCCTAATTTAATGATCATTTGTGTTTGCATGTTCATGCAAGAGAAAAATGTTTGGCATTCATGTAAACCGAGTTGCTCAGATGACCTACAGCTACCTGTTTTGTCCATCGTCATTATATATATTATATATATGTATTAACATTTGAACATTTCAGCTTCTTTTCAACCAATTTTAGTACCTATCATCTTAAACCAAAGGGGAACAAAAATGATGAATTATATGTTCCAAACTTCCCACTGTCTCCTGAGTGATATGGCAAAATTAATGCTATCTTCATAAATCTCTTTTACTCCTGGACTTAAAGATGACAAACTGTTGGCTTGATGATAAGCATTGACCCCTCTGCCAAAATTGTGAAATTCATTGCCCCAAGGCAAGGGATAAATTCTTATCCTTGATAATTTCATACTCAGAAACCAATGATTACTCAGTGTACCCTTTTAAAGGCAACCGTGAGTTTTTATGTCATGTTAATCTGAAGGTGTTTAAGAATGATAGATTTGACAAAGATATTCTTGGTTGATTTTCCAACGTGTACAGAGCCAATTTGTTTGGAGGATGAGTGAAGTCGATGAATTAAGATAAAGGAAACTGTATTGAATTTGGCTTAGTTTACAATCCCAATATGTCCCAAATCAGAAGTGTTTGTTGATGGAATAAAATTTTTGTAAGTGAAATTATGTGACATTATGTCCAGCATTATGTAAATGAAATTATGTGAAATAAAACTTTGGGGAAACATGGTAGGCTTTGAAAAGCAGCTGTTATTATCCCCCTTTCTGTGTTTTTTTATGTTTGTGGTTTATGTTTAGAACGAGCATCTAAGTGTTAATCTGTTATCTGTACTATTATGTGCACTAAATATTTTTGGAGATCTAGATACTGTTTTATTTTGCTTTTCATATTAATTTTTACTTTAGTTAATTTATTGAAAAAAGTATAGGAAATAAATGTACTGTTGATTTAATTACCTTCTATGGAGTATCAATCTTATGATATGGAAGTTGAGACAAATACTGTATACTAATAGGTAAGACAAAATGCACTGCATTTTAAAATAGTTACATATATAAGAGATTGAACCAGTGCCATGCATATTCTGAAGTAGTGGATGCTTATACTACAAGTATTTATCAATTTGCACCTGTTATATTTTGTGGAAGTGAAAAGTTTTTTGCATATTTTTATTTTCACATATTTATATATACATGTACATACATTTTTTATTTGGTTTGTATGACGATGGAATGTAATCAAAAACACTAATTACTGTACATTTAATATGTTTTGTTGGAAATTAAGTCTTGAAATACATCTTTTTTGTTGCAGAAAGCCTTTTCCCTATTAAATTGAAAGCTTATAATATTTCATTACATAAGAAGGTCTTCAACTTTTCTGATGAGACTATAAATGAACAGTTTAATTCATTTATAGGATTAGGTCAGAAGATTTGTCATAAATTTATTACAAGTTATTGATAATTGTTTTAAAAAACAGTAAAGAATGTAATTAACTACGCACGAAAAAAATAAATGATTGAGAGCAGTTTGTCTTCATTTTATTTTAAAGCCCTTTTATAAGTCTCATTGCCCTTTTGGTAAGATGGAAATTAGCCAGACTTTTGTGAATAGCTGATTTAAGCTGAAGCAACAGGTTACATGTCTTAAAAGCTTTTATCTAATGAGGTTTGATAATCACTTTTTACTTGCATCTAACTGGCAATGTTGCATTTGATCTTTATAACACTGTGACTATATTCAGTTCACTAGGATGTACAAGTGTATCCACATTGGAATATCCTTCTTCTAATGAGTTATTCAAACCAGAATTTCACAATTTGGAGTATTTTAGGTACTTCTGTACCTTATATTAATTCAAAATGGATAGAGGATGCTTCTGGTTGTTTCAATGTACCAGTCAAGATTTCAGATGCTGCATTTTTAGCTAAAGAATGTCCAGGTTATTGTTTTAAAAACAGGTTAATGTTTTTGGTTTATGTTTTTGGAAGAGGTCACTTATCCAAGTAAATTTTAGATCTATATTAACCAAACTTGCATGCACAATGCATCTAAGGATGCATACTACCAGTATTGAGTCGGTTGCTGAATCGATGTGCAAACTAATTTACATACTGGTGTTGTAGAGTAGGATTTCCTCCATAGCCAGCTTTCCCCGGGAAATCATACTCTAGAGTATGATTACCCCCTGAGGGGAAAACTTACCAGAGCCAATTTTCCCCCTTTTTCTTTCTTTCTCAAAGTAGGATTTCCCCCTTAAAGCTTGTTATAGGGTCAATATATACTACAACCGCAATATATTTTTGTGAAAAAAGATCAACGGTAAACTGGTAAATTAGTGTTTTTCGACTTCAGTATATATTTCAAAGCATGAACTTTCAACGGAGATATTTATTTTTTAAGAAATGTAAAACTCCTCAGGTTCGATGTTTACATACCTCTAATAGCACAGCGATATACTTGTATATGTCACACATTTTTAATGCACAGTTTTATAACAAGGCTATCTTAAATTTTTATGGATTAATTTTTCTCCAGAAGAAAGTCATTTATTTTTGTATACCTTTTACTACTTATATGTTGCTTGAATCCAATGTGTGCAATAATTACTATGTTGTACAAATGTCCATCTTTCTGTAACCAGTCCTTATTATAAAAACTTATATATTATTGGGGAAAAATTGGCTCTGGGGGAAATCGCACTCTATAACTACTACACAGAGTAGGATTTCACCCCGGAAAATTGACTCTGGTATGGGATTTCCTCGGGGGAAATCCTACCCTAGAGCCAGTTTCCCGGGGGGAATTCTACTTCAAAGCCAGTTTTCCGGGGAAAAAGATTTTAGAAGGGAAAGCCTACTCAACAAGACCGGTAGTAATGTGCATAGGGATGCACACTACTAGATTCAGTGTTTAGTTTGGAATTTTGCCTTATATACAAATGTATTGTATTTCAGAAGAAAACTTCTCACATTCAAGTTTGTTGGTGTGCCATTCTCTTTCAAGGGAAAAAAAATGATAAAATTTAAAGGAAAGGCTTTGTGCATGTATTTTTGTCATATTGTAGCTGGACTATGGTAGAGTAATATTTCCATTTCTAATTTTTTCCCCCATGATAACTCTTTGAAAGTTTGCGGAGTTGATTTCTTTCATAATTCTGCCCGAATGTAAATTAGGCAGGTCGATAGGTCAGGGGCTATGGAGTCCTAATATGCATGCAAATCTCGTGCGCATCTGTCTCTGTGTCTGACACTACGGAGGCCAAATATGCATGTAAATCTCATACGGCTGCTTTTGTGTTTGACGTCAGTGGATGAGGACTACTGAAATTGGCATGGGAGTCCTCGTGTAATATAAATCTATGTCTACTTTTTAAAAATCCAAATCATATGTCACATCAACCCTCGGGTCCGGCCCATATCAGCCCTCGGGCTGATATGACATATGATATGGATTTTAGTATGTAATATTCTCTATATATCGTAGCTAGGCTATGGTAGGATCATATATTCTTGTCACATCCTAGCTGGGCTATGATAGGATAATATTCTTGTCATGTCCTGGGTGGGCTGTGGTAGAGTAATATATTCTTGTCATATCCTAGCTGGGCTGTGGAAGGGTCCTATATTCGATCTTGTCATATTCTAGCTGGGCTATGTTAGGATCATTTATTCTTGTCATATCGTAGCAGGGCTATGGTAGGGTCATATATTCTTGTCACATCCTAGATGGGATATGGTAGGGTAATATTCTTGCCATATCCTAGCTGGGCTATGTTAGAGTCATTTACTCTTCTCATATCCTAGCATGGCTTTGGTAGGGTCATATATTCTTGTCACATCCTAGCTGGGATATGTTAGGGTCATTTATTCTTCTCACATCCTAGCTTGCCTTTGGTAGGGTCATATATTCTTGTCATATCCTAGTTGGAATATGGTAGGGTAATATATTCTTCTCATATCCTGGCTGGGCTGTAGTAGGGTCATAAATTCTTCTCTTATCCTAGCTGGGCTATTGTAAGGTAATATTCTTGTTATATCCTGGCTGGGCTACGGTATGTATGGTAGGATATTATATTCTTGTTCTTTCCTAGTTGGGCTATAGTAGGGTCATATATTCTTGTCATGTCCTAGCTGGGCTATGGTAGGGTCACATATTCTTGTCATATCCTAGCTAGGCTATGGTAGGGCCATATATTCTTGTCATATCCTAGGTGGGCTGTAGTAGGGTCATATATTGTTGTCACATTCTAGCTGGGATATGGTAGGGTTGTCATATCCTAGCTAGGCTATGTTGGGGTTATATTCTTGTCATATCGTAGCTGGGCTTTGATAGGGTCATACTAGTATATTCTTGTCATATCCTAGCTAGGCTATGGTAGGGTCATATATTCTTGTCATATCCTAGGTGGGCTGTAGTAGGGTCATATATTGTTGTCACATTCTAGCTGGGATATGGTAGGGTTGTCATATCCTAGCTGGGCTATGTTGGGGTAATATTCTTGTCATATCGTAGCTGGGCTTTGATAGGGTCATATATTCTTGTCATGTCCTAGCTTGGCAATGGTAGGGTCATATATTCTTGTCATGTCCTAGCTGGGCTGTGGTATGGTCATATGTTCATGTCATATCCTAGCTGGGATGTGGTAGAGTAATATATTCTTCTCATATCCTAGATGGACTGTGGTAGGGTCCTATATTCCTATTATATATATGTCCTTCTGCAGTAAATGTTTATGTTTGTTCAAATCATAACTCCCGAGGCTTAACAGAGTGAGAAAGGGGGGGGGGGGGCAAAAAGAAGCCAAGTGGTTAAATATGGGTGTATAGACATTTTAAACCTGTTAAAAAACAGCAGAGGTCCTGGAGCAAGAATGCAACTATAATAGGTTACTAGTATCAAGATTTAAATGGGTACAGATAGTAAAAGCTTTATATAAAGGTCCCTGACAAGGGTTAAAATGGCCCAGGTGAGCGTTGTTTCCTATACGCCTCGTGAGCTTGCAGGAATTGCAAGTCCATAAGGAGCGAAAAACTCAATAACAGCATTTAAATGACGGTTTGTGTTGTTGACGAACTAGATTGTTCTCGGTGTGTCGAATTACAACACAGGGTAGATAGAATTCCGCATTTATGGTATTGAAAAGGAACAAATTCATAAAGCATGAAAAATCACTGAGCCAAGGCCAGAAATGGTGATATAGAAAGATACAAGGGTGTGTGCCCATTTAACAAGGATGGATCACTATAGACGAGGTATCAGCCAGTTAAGTTCAGTCCTTTGTTTTATATACTATACTATGATGTTTTACATGAATTTGTAAGATATACAAATGCAGCAGCAGCGCATATAGATATTATAGTTTAATCAAGTTGCAAATTTATCGTATAAAAATCATCTGGGATGTCAAGGTAAGATAATTATTTTTAACAATAAGAAGGGTTTCAAACTGACAAGAGAAAGTATGCTTTTTAGTGTTGTTGAGAATCGCATGGTGGTAAAGAATTCCGTATTAGATATGCCTTGTACAAATTAACTTTGCTTTTGTCATACAAATAGGACAATTATCGGCGAATTCGAAATATGATATTTATAAGTCACATTGCTTACAGTTTATCATATATAGAATTCAAAAAAGCCTCATTGCTAACCATTTCACATATCTATCAAAAGTGTGCTCGAAGAAAATTATTTAAGAGGTTATACTTTAAGCACAAATACTTTCAAATTCTTGCATTTTCTAGCCACACCTGACAACTTGACACCTAGAGGTTTATAGATATATATTCTGATATTGTGCGTCAAATTGTAATTGGTTGTACTCTTATCCATTGACGAGATCTGCGTAAAAATGAACCCTTTCCATACGCGGGGAAAATTGTCAATTGCATGAAAACCTTTCTCTACGGTTGGAGATATGAACAAACCTGAATCAAATACCTTGTTTCCATTTTTCTCAAAACATTCCTTTAAAATTAAGAGATATAATTGCGGACAGACAAACAGGACGAAAGTCTATGCGGTCAGTTGCTAGAGTTAAAAGTTTTTTTTTTAAATATACCATTTACAAAATATCAAAGCTTTATAGTTTACCTAACCATAAAGTTATTTGACTGATAAAAATTCACGTATATGCCAAGATGCATATTACAGACTGTTGATAAAATAAGACTTTCCATGTTTAATTATTTTCACCCCCATTTTAAAAAAAAAAGATTTTTTTTTAGATAATCGCAGACCTAGCGACGACCTGCGACCATCGCAAAGTGCAAGTCCAGATGAAAATTTTGCTCACTGGGCAGAGCCTATTGTTGCTTGCGTAAGAAATTTTAAAGGTGGCACATTGATTGTGAATAGCGCACCATTTAGAGACGCGCTCTTGGAGGCCGAGAGAAATGTAAGTACATATAACAAATGATAAAATCCTCGTGTTTTTAAAAGGAAAAATAAAACTATAGCTTCAGTTGGCATTTTGTATAAAATTTATTTGTGGAGATTGGCAGAACTAGAGGTCTTGATATGGAAAGGGGGTGGGGGTCCTTAGGTAGCAGAAGTATTAAAATATGTACTCTATCAAATAATAAATGACTTTGGCATTGGGACACCACCACCACCACCCCATTAGAAAATGTGGACCCCACCTTTATCATGAAGGAATTCAGTTTTTTTCTTGCTTCTTAAGAAATTATGGAGTTGTGAATTTCTTTTTGACTGGGTTGGATTCCCCTAGCGACGACCCGATCCCCCCCCCCCCCCCCCGGAAAGAATTCTGGTTCCGCGCCTGGTGGAGGTTTACAACATTACATCATAAAAATCGCACCTAAAAATCCTTCATTTATTGGAACTTCTAAATCATGACAGGAAATTAGAAATTAAAGTTCAAAGCTACGTTTCCATTTATAAGATTCCCATCATATTTTATCATGAGTACAGCTTTTCCTATGAAGTCATATAGGAAATACATTTACATATGTTTATCAAAATGAAAAATGGCTGTTAAGTAGCATATAGCGTTTTATTTTTTAGTCAGTTTCTTTGGGGGGATTTTTCCTTACTATTTCAGTCTATAACTTTGAAAATAAGGAATTTAAAATTCATAGAACACCTTTGGAAAAATAAAGGTCATGTAAAGTGGACAAAGGTCAAATAAAGTCACATCATCCACTGATTCCTTCAATTTTTAGGCATAAGATTTTTTCCAAGTCTCCCAAATATATAAAAATAAATGTAATTCAATTTTCTTCATTTTGACACATTTTAATCTGTGTTCTATCCCAATTTAATTATTCATAAACGAAATAGGTTAAAAATATACACCAAACCAGACATCCATTTTTTTTATATCCATCTGTCCTTAATTTAGTATCTTATTTTTTCTAATCATTATATAGTATTTAGTTCTTGTTTTATATTTAATCATATGTTTGTGATTTTTACAGTGGGTAGAAGAAAACATAGACTATAAAACAGAAGAGGAAAAGCCCCAAGTAAGGCCAATGTAACCCGTATTAATCTAGGTTGCTTCTACAATAATGTACAATTTTGTATTTTTTAGGTATAGTAAAAGCGTGATTTCTTTAAGTTTTAATGTTTAACTTAAAAAAAATATTTTTGACATACTTGCATATAGTGATAGCTTTTAAATATTCAAAGATTCTACATTCCAAAAGTATTTCATATATTACAGAACACAAATAAAGGGGATCAGTCAAGGTTAGACTTAATTTTATCACAGCATATACCGATAAACTCTGAAAAATATCTCTTTATCAATTAATTGTTTCGAGCCACGCCACGCATTCATTATGCAATAAATATCCATGAAAACGTCTTACCTTTATAAACAGGGAGGAACTTATTTCTGAATTAAAATCAGAAGTAGAAAGACTTAGGTTGGCCAACCTTGACCTTGAAAAAGAGAGGACGGCGAGAGGGCTACCTGTACTTCACCCGATAGAGATCACTACTGCTAGGTAGGAATAGAAATTCAGTTCATGGGACATGTTTTGTTTAAGAAACTTCAGTCGGTTCCCTTAACTTAAAGACCTCGTTCTAATTTAACAAAAACTTGATGAAACTTCCTTGTGATATTGGCTGACTTTTACATGATGTATGTGAGTTGATCCTTACATCGCTGGTTCGAATCCCACCGTGGGAGGTCGAGACCGCTCCTTCGGATAAGACCATATAAACCGATTTCCCATGTTGAAGTAGGTGCTGGCACGAAAAAGGTCACTTGCTGTTCAATGGTCCTAAATGCCGAATATAGGATAAAATTACTAGGTAGCGGTGTCTTCATATGATTAAAAAAATTCTCGAGTGGGACGCTCAACAGCAAACAAACGAACGTTTTTGTATGTTTTGATCAATACATAGTAATGCACCTTAAATGTTTACATCTAAACAGTTTAAATGAAACATATTTGTTTTTCTTCGTTTTCTGATAGACCCGAAAATGTAGCTGAATTATTATCAGAAATATACAACACAGAGTGGCAGCCTGCCTTTGAATTCTTCATTTACAAGAAAAAACTCAGAGAAAGAGAGGCCACAGAGGAACTGCTTAAAATTCTTCAGGTTGTTTTCTGTCATGTTAAATACTTGTAATACAGTGAAACTTGTTTAATCCGAATGCTGTATAATCTAAAATCTTGCCTAATACAAAGTATACTTTGTCTTTTTTCAGTTAATTCATTTGTTTAAAATATTGTCTTGTATGGCTGAATGTTGTCTTATCCAACAACTGGCGAACAGTTCGGTGTCCAGGTTAGACAGGTTACACTGTACATAAATGTAATAAAACTTTTACAACTACAGAGAGTGAGGATGCCGACAATTGTACATGTATATAAACAGGGCTTTAATTATTTTTTCAAGATTAAGATTCAAAGTACTTTTTTCTATAAACTCCCTAGAGGTCGTGATTTGAACTAACTTGAATTTGTACTTTATTTAATAAACGTTCCACATGAATTTCAACTGTTTTGCCCATTTAATTGTTCTTGAGATAATTTTGAAAAGATTCCACCAAATTTACACTATGAAAGCGCGTAGAGTAACCTGAATACCTTTGTGAATGGTTTGGTTGAAAATTGCCCATTGATACTGAATAAAGTTTAAAATGTTAACATTTTACAGATGGACAACAGACAACATGTTATCAGTAAAGTTCGCTTGAGTTTTCAGCTCAGCTTCAGCTGAATGTCATTTCGAACATTATGTAAAATCATGGTAAAAAGCTCTAATTTTGTACGAGAAATAATGGAAAGGTCGGGGAAGTGCATACTTAAACTATTGCATTTACAAGTAACGCGATATTCAAACTCTAGACATTTAAATCTAAAATACTGCACCGGAATTCTTGTTTACAGGATTGTTTTGAATTCTGTGAAAACCTGTCTAGAGAACATCTTAGAGATCTAACCGACACCTTGTTTGTTCCTACTTCAAACCAACATCTACTGAAAAAGGTTATCATTCAGTTTTAGTCAACATTAGTTTTGTTTTATTGTTTATTTATTTAATTGGTACCTGATGACATCGAAAAAAGTAATAGAAATGTCCATTTGATGTTTCATTTTCTGGGAAACTAACTGGAATTCCTCAGAGAACTTTCAAATAAGGCAGACTTTTTAAAAATGTTATAAACATAAGTGTATAGTGTATACATATTCTTGCTCGATATTTTGCGGACATCGTTTGTATAGAATTTTATAGAAATGTTGAATATGTTGAACACTGATATAATTATAATGATTTTCACAGATTCGTATACCCCAGTCTACGGAACAAACTGACCAACAAGTATCGTTAGAACTCTCTAGACTCAGGAGATCAGTAAACCCTCAGATAGTTCCAGTAATTGAACAGGTATTCAAAGTACAAAGTCTGGGTTATTTTTATTTAAAGAGCGTACAATTACTTATGAGTTATGATAGGTCTATGAACAAAAAATAAACACAAGTTAAGCGGTTAGACTCACTACAATATTATACGTTTTCCTATTATTTAAGGAGCACTTTTTTTCACCTTGGTTGTGCAGAACTGTTCCTTACTGGTCAAAAAAACAATTTGGATGGACAACCAATTTTCAACATAATCATCCAAACATTTTAATCTTGTACTGGATCCTATATACTAGTATAAGAAATTCGATCCCTTTCACATAAACCAAAGCCATCTCTAATCTCTAAAACCCTTTGAGAGAATATAAAGATTGCGTTCCTTTTGTTAGCTCTGCATCTTTGTATGAGGCACCGTTTTCGCATTTACTGCCAAAAAGTGGCATTATTAATTTCAGTTAAGTGTGAAGTTTGGTGTTACGTCACGATCTTTCCCGTCAGATGCTTCCAGCGTAAACATGATTGGTCAACATATACTATCAACAACGACAACGTATTTTTTTCTTTTTCTCTTATGTAATTTTTTTGTACTTTCTCCTAAATTCTGTGTAATTTTGTGTCAGTTGTAGATAACTTATTAGTGACATATGAACCTGTTACTATATGTGTATTAATTAACCTTGTACCTGTGGAGAGGGCTTATATAGGCTATGCCTGCTGCCCAATCCGTTTATGTAATTGCTACATAATGAAATATGTTCAAACCAAAATCAACATTGACACTGAAATAGTTTGTTGCACGAGCAACCAATCAGGGATAAGAAGAAAGTTCCAGTCGTAAAGCTTGCGGTTAGGAGGCGTGTACAATTTACCTTTAGCGCAGATGTCAACTAGATCGTGACATAACGTAAAACTTCACACTTAATTGCAAACTATAATATCACCTATTTGAATCAATGATGTCACCTATACAGATTTTGAATAAGTAATATCATCTACAGTTTTTGATTTGAATCGGTGATATCACCTATTAGAAAAGGTGATATCACTAATTAGCTGATATCACCCTTTCTTTTCAAATAGATGATATCATTTATTCGAATAGTTTCTTGGTGGTAAAGTATACAGTCTAGGGAGCATTCATTATTTATTTCAAGAAATTCAAATAGGTGATTTCACCTATTCGAATGGGTGATATCACTTATTCGAATTGATGATATCACCTATTTGGCACGAATGGGTGATATATCACCTATTCATTTCCAATAGGTAATATCACTAATTCAAATAGATGATATCACCTATTGGAAATGAATTAGTGATCTCACCAATTTGAATACTAGTAAGTGATATCACCTATTCGAATACTATATCACTTTTTGGCAGTAAATACCAAAACGGTGCCTCATATCTATGTAACTTGTAACTACGAGTACATATATTTTTTTCAGTTGTTTTTCTTAACGGAAAAACCACATCTGAAGGCCCATTTAAAGGCGGTCAAAGTGCATCCTTTCATCAAACTTTGTCTGAAGTGCGCGTGGATTTCTGCCATACAGGACAGACCATTATCAGTAACTTTCAAAGTGAGGCCAGGTTCACCATTTTCTTCCGATATAATGATTTCTCGGAATGCCCCAGCCCCAGATGTGGACTATTTAGTGTGGCCAATTGTGTTCTTGTATGACAGAGGACCGATCTTGCTTAAAGGGATCGTCCATTGCTCTCAAAAAAGATGAATTATAGTTCAATTGAAATTTTAGTTTTTCAGGGTTTTACATGTGGAAGGTATATTTAGACCACTCTTGCTCGAAATGATGGAGAATCAAACATTATAATCGATAAATTCTACTATGAAATATGTAAACGTTGTGGGGCTGTTCAATTTTTATTTTTATTGATTTTTTTTTTTGAGGTATGGAGTGACGTATGAATTTATCCCAACCGTGTACAAAACAAAACTGGACTTCTGAATGTTTGATTGCCATTACATTGTAGTGCAGTGCAATATAGGTATAGGTAGATTATGAAGATACGAAGCATTAATATGCTTGCGGGTGAAAATAAAATTACTCACCAGTCAAAGAGGAGTGTTGATTTCTTCAGAATATTTTTTGCTTGTCCAAACTAGTCGTTCGATAAAAAATTATCAATGCGTACAACTTTGTCGGCGTACAACTTTGTCGAAAGAGTCCCCAGACATAATTAAGTGCTGTAGACTGTTAATTGAAATTTGTATGAAAGAATACATGCAGTCATATATCAATTAAAAAATAAATTAAATATTTCATCCGGTCTGTTTTTTCCATAAAACTTTTCTTTTCAAAACACTAATTTAAAGAATCAGATTTTTAATTCAATTACAAAAAAACAAAAAAACAACTAAGTTTATTTTGATTGGATAATTTGCCAGGCACTACAATGGGTAGCATTGTTTTGCAGAAGAGTGCGCATGCAGTATATTTTTCGCAAACGCTAACTGGACATTTGATTTCAAAAAGAAAAAAATCAATACGTAACTCTGTCAACATGTCTTTTGTCATAATTACTGGATTGTGAATTCAGAATCATATGAAAGAGAACAATTGTATATTAAGAAAATTTGATTTAATTAAAATGCATCCAGATTTTAATTAATTTGATTTGAATTCAATTCAGAATCATATGAAAGAGAACAATTGTATATTAAGAAAATTTGATTTAATTAAATTCCATCCAGATTTTAATTAATTTAATTTGAATTAAATAAAATCCATCCAACTGTTATTTCAAAACACAAAATTAAGAAAAATTAAAATTTGCAGTGTAAATGCATTGCAATAAAGTGTCGTCAAATTCTTATATTTAGAAAAGATATATTTATTCTCTCACAAATAAAATTAAACCCTTCTCAGTCAAAGAGGATTGATCATTTCTTCAGAATGTTATGTGCATATCCAAACTAGTCCTTCGATAAAATGTTATCAGTGCGTAACTTTGTCGAAAAAGTCCTCCGACATAATTCTTTCGATATAATTACTGGATTGTTAATTGAGATTTATATGAAAGAGAACAGTCATATATTAGTAGAATGTGAATAAAATAGTTCGTTCAGTCTGTTTCTTTTTTATTTTAACTTTTTTTTTAAAAACACTGAAGAGAAAAATGTGTTTCATCATATTTTTCATTCAGTTACAACAAACTGACTAGGTTTATTTTGACTGGATGATTTGCTAGGCACTACAATATGTTGCAGTGTATTGCAGCAGAGTGCATTATGGTGCAGTAGGTTATACTTGTATTTTAACAAGCATAATTAGTTAATGCCCTTTAGAAACATTCCCCACCATCCACCCTCCAAAGTCACCCTTTATATACAATTTCCTCTTGCGGCTGAAAGTTTGTTGCAAAATTTGCATACTGTCAGTTTCTTACAAAGTTCGATAATCAAATTATGGCCCTTTGAACAACGTAGACAAAACGATTATGCAAATGTTCAGGCAATATTAACGGATAACAAGCTTGTATACTATATAAGACAAGAGAGTCACTCACTCATGTTAAGTTTGGTCTTGTGTGTATACGTAATGTGAGTTTCTCTCACAAAACAAGTACTGCTAGATGGCTAGGCATGTAGTAGTGAAAGCTCTCTTGATTGTTCTACAATGGGCGCTTTGTTTGATCGAGTCTCAAGATGTTCATTCGTCAGTCAGACAGGAAAATTCCAATTTATTTCAATGTTTAACTTAATAAAGATAGACCAAATATGTTTTAAGTAGACAGTATACGTCAAGCAATTACAATGGGATGCATTGCAGCACTGCACTAGCTGATTTTTTGTTAATTTAAGATCATCCAGTCTGTCCCTAACTTTTTAAAATAGAAAAATAAAGATTAAAGACATTTTGTTTCAATTTTATCTTCAATTAAAAAAAAAATCATGTAAAACAAAATTGGACTTCTGAATGTTTGATTGCCATTACATTGTAGTGCAGTGCAATATAGGTATAGGTAGATTATGAAGATACGAAGCATTAATATGCTTGCGGGTGAAAATAAAATTACTCACCAGTCAAAGAGGAGTGTTGATTTCTTCAGAATATTTTTTGCTTGTCCAAACTAGTCGTTCGATAAAAAATTATCAATACGTACAACTTTGTCGAAAGAGTCCCCAGACATAATTAAGTGCTGTAGACTGTTAATTGAAATTTGTATGAAAGAATACATGCAGTCATATATCGATTAAAAAATAAATTAAATATTTCATCCGGTCTGTTTTTTCCATAAAACTTTTCTTTTCAAAACACTAATTTAAAGAATCAGATTTTTAATTCAATTACAAAAAAACAAAAAAACAACTAAGTTTATTTTGATTGGATAATTTGCCAGGCACTACAATGGGTAGCATTGTTTTGCAGAAGAGTGCGCATGCAGTATATTTTTCGCAAACGCTAACTGGACATTTGATTTCAAAAAGAAAAAAATCAATACGTAACTCTGTCAACATGTCTTTTGTCATAATTACTGGATTGTTAATTCAGAATCATATGAAAGAGAACATATTAAGAAAATTTGATTTAATTAAAATGCATCCAGATTTTAATTAATTTGATTTGAATTTAATTCAGAATCATATGAGAGAGAACAATTGTATATTAAGAAAATTTGATTTAATTAAATTCCATCCAGATTTTAATTAATTTAATTTGAATTAAATAAAATCCATCCAACTGTTATTTCAAAACACAAAATTAAGAAAAATTAAAATTTGCAGTGTAAATGCATTGCAATAAAGTGTCGTCAAATTCTTATATTTAGAAAAGATATATTTATTCTCTCACAAATAAAATTAAACCCTTCTCAGTCAAAGAGGATTGATCATTTCTTCAGAATGTTATGTGCATATCCAAACTAGTCCTTCGATAAAATGTTATCAGTGCGTAACTTTGTCGAAAAAGTCCTCCGACATACAGACCCTAAACCGTGCTACTACACCACTTGCACGGTACGGTTCGGTACGCTTTGTTCTCGGAACGGTTCGCTTTGTTCACGGTAAGGTACGCTTTGTTCACGGAACGGTTCGCTTTGTGCACGGAACGGTACGCTTTGTGCACGGTACGGTTCGCGTGATGCACGGAACAGTACGCTTTGTTGACGGTACGTTTCGTTTCTTGCACGGAACGGTTCGTTTTGTGAACGGCACGCTTTGGGAAACGGTATGCAAATGAAGTGGGCGGAGCCTGTTAGCTTTGGTCATTGATTGGCTGCTAAAAAATAGTCTATTTTAAACGAATTTTGAAGATCTTTATGCATGTTTACAATTTCATTTCCGTTATTAAAGAATGTAATTTATTTATTATTCATATAAATTGAAGTATTAATGAGTTTCTATTTATTAGGGAAGTTCAAATGTTTTATTACATGTACATGTATGCTATTGTGTTTATCATAGCCTTGTGTGCTATGTTTCGGTTTCAATTTTAAAGATTAATTTACACTGAAGCAGTGATGGAGGAAATAAGAAAATAAAATGAAAGGAAAAACATCGTCCCACTGATCTTTATGGCATTTGTAAATATATTGATATATAGAAGAAATAGAAAATAGAAAAAAGACACACATTTATATAATAGTTTTTCATTCTAGAATAAAGCTTTAACAGAATTGAATATATACTTGTTCGCGGAATTATATATTTAACACTATACACGTATATAAATTATTTTCAATATTGATTGATCTATAGAAAAAATATGACTATTTGTGCTTTTATTTTTAATCTTAGTAATAAGAAATGTAGATTGTTTCTCATTTTTAAAATTGTTTGATCTATCGTTTAAATGTCTGCCTTAGAAGAGAAATATCAGTAACAAAAAATAAATTTATTAATAAAAAATGTTGAAGAAAAATAATTTTAAAAAATTTACAGGGCATAGAATACTTGTTTGTTTGTTTGTTTGTTTTTCTTTCTTTTTTTCTTAAGTTAATCTTTATTTAATCTGAAAATCTTTAATTACTCTGAATTTAGATACGAAAATCAGAGGCAGAAACTCGGAATCAATAAAATGACTTCCGATCGCATTTCGCGTGAAGAAAACATTTCTTTTCATAAACGAGTATTATGTTTTTAAAAATCCTTTCAGTCTAAGTAATTATTTAAATAAGTTTTTCTTCATTTTGATAAGTTAGTCTTTTCTTGTAAAATGTGTAAATACTATGTCGTGAAAAAGAGAGAGAAAGAGGGAGAGATGCAACCCCGTTATATAATCTGTAAAAAAAAAAAACAAAACAAAACAAAAAAAACCTTGTATTTATCTCATTCTTGGTTTTATTTACATCGCCAAAGTCACAGATGCTATTTAATTTCCACAACTTTAGTTCAAACTCAACCTATTTACAACTATTGCGCAATGCATTCGTTCTCTGCACATACATGCTTTACGCAGAAAATCCTTGCATCACCTGTCCTTGAAAGTCTGTTTACGCGGAAAGAATTTCTCTTTTGTTTTGAAACATTCTGATGGTCAATTCAGAGTTCACACCTTTTAAAAAATATTGGGTCACAGCCAGAGGGTCGGGGTGCCGTGTATATAACACACCTTTCAAATTATTTAGCTTTGACTACATCAAGTGTACATGCATTTTTAAAACTCACTCAACTGACATTCAGCGAAACTCATCTACTTCCTAAAATGTCCCTTTTCAGACACAATTAGATAAGGGTGTATCCATTAATTATGATTATAGCGTCACATAAATTCCCAGACTTTTGATGAGTTTTAACTAACTAATTAGTATCGCCTTCTATAAAGGGGGGGGGGTAACAAACATAATGTGGCTTGAACGAGGATTGAGAAAAATCATTGTATTTTTTATTTTCATTTTATTTTGTAAGTTATCCTTTTTTTCAGACACAAATAAGCATGTATCCTGTAGACTATGATTTTTATTAGTTAGATTATATCCGTTGATTCCGTTCAGTAGAAATCTGAAGTCCCTGTTTACCGCATGTAATATTTAAATCCATATTAGACAGAATTGCCGTTTTTCAGTGTAAGTCTAACTGCATCAGCCGAGTATAATTATCTGAGCAGAATTAATTAATATATGAGTCTAATACATTTTTTTTATTTTACTCTAGCCAGACGGTTCATAATTATATGTTTTAAATTTCTTACAAAATAATTAATTAGTAAAATCAGGCATCTGATATGAATGCATACTTACGGCAAAAACGATCGTGTATCTGATTCAGCAATTGAAATGGGCAAAATTAAAATCGAAATTAAGTCGAGACAACCAGGGAATTAGTTTAAACATCTGTATAGTTAAATTACGAATATTTAAGTACAACAAACATTTAAAAAAAAAAAAAAGTTTATTCTTAAAGAAAATGAAAATATTTATTATCAGTTCCGTAATAGGGAACTCTTATATACCGTGTTACACGGTGTCCACAATCGCTGACTTCCAAGATGCCGACATCGAGTTCAAGGTTCACGGTGCCCGTGTTTTGCGGGAAAAACTCGTGGCCTGTACTGTACCTTTGATCACAAACACAACGAGTTGATCTAATTTATAGCAAATAAGTTATCAATGTAAACTCTGTCTAGTTGTTTTGAATTTTCACACTTGAAAGCCCAGATACATGTTACTTGATAATGGTGTTTCAAATAGCCAGACATAACCTCCGTCCTCTTTCACGGGCGCTATTGAGAGAAATAAACCAAAATGACTTATTTGGTCAACGCACGATTCAAAAATCATTGGGGGCGTGGTTTGCATAATTAACCAAAGAACGGTACGGTTCGTTTCTTGCACGGAACGGTACGCTTTGTGGACGGTACGGTACGCTTTGTGCACGGAACGGTTCGCTTTGTGCACGGTACGGTACGCTTTGTACACGTAACGGTTGGCTTTGTGGACGGTACGGTACGCTTTGAGAACGGAACGGTTCGCTTTGTTCACGGTACGGTACGCTTTGTGCACGGAACGGTACGGTTCGTTTCTGAGGTGCAGTAGCACGGTTTAGGGTCTGTAATTCTTTCGATATAATTACTGGATTGTTAATTGAGATTTATATGAAAGAGAACAGTCATATATTAGTAGAATGTGAATAAAATAGTTCGTTCAGTCTGTTTCTTTTTTATTTTCACTTTTTTTTTTAAACACTAAAGAGAAAAATGTGTTTCATCATATTTTTCATTCAGTTACAACAAACTGACTAAGTTTATTTTGATTGGATGATTTGCTAGGCACTACAATATGTTGCAGTGTATTGCAGCAGAGTGCATTATGGTGCAGTAGGTTATACTTGTATTTTAACAAGCATAATTAGTTAATGCCCTTTAGAAACATTCCCCACCATCCACCCTCCAAAGTCACCCTTTATATACAATTTCCTCTTGCGGCTGAAAGTTTGTTGCAAAATTTGCATACTGTCAGTTTCTTACAAAGTTCGATAATCAAATTATGGCCCTTTGAACAACGTAGACAAAACGATTATGCAAATGTTCAGGCAATATTAACGGATAACAAGCTTGTATACTATATAAGACAAGAGAGTCACTCACTCATGTTAAGTTTGGTCTTGTGTGTATACGTAATGTGAGTTTCTCTCACAAAACAAGTACTGCTAGATGGCTAGGCATGTAGTAGTGAAAGCTCTCTTGATTGTTCTACAATGGGCGCTTTGTTTGATCGAGTCTCAAGATGTTCATTCGTCAGTCAGACAGGAAAATTCCTATTTACGAGGGATTATCAAAAAGTTCGTGGAGTGACGCTATAAGATTAGTACTATGTAGTCTGAGATTACAAAATTTATAAGGAACATAAAGCAACAAAAAAATAAAGAAATGTTGAAAATACTAGCTTGATACGTTCATTATTTCCCAAATTATTATAAAATTAAAACGACATTATATGATCACCCGGCGCCGTCGCCGTTTAGTTTTATGACTTCCTACAACGTCATTGTTTTTCAATGTCTGCTCCATCTACCCCATACACTTATTTTGATGAGATTCCCTGGAGCTGAGTTAGGACTTCAACCCGTCTTGTTTATATGATTTTACAATGTCATCAACATGCAGCGGCTATCAATGCATATAATATTCTAAATGGATTTATACATTGGGAAAGATCCTCGCTTGATTGTACGAGCATAGTTTGATTTTTGGAGTTTAATATCTACAACACATGATCAACGTAATTTTTTGACGTGATTGATTTTTCACACCTTGACTACAAATCGGCATTAACTGTGCATCCCTTTTCTCTCTGGACCTATTTTGACATTAAAAAACAAGTATTCTGGATGCATATTTTTTTTCTCGAGTTTAATCATTTTCTATAGGCATATACTTTTTTTCAGGGACAAAACTTTATAGATATTGGAAAAGGAAACGCCTCCCCTTTTTTGACGTCATTTTCAAGGCAATATTTGTTTGGTTACTCCATGTAAAATTTCCGATAAAATTTCATAGAACTTCCAGAATGAAGTAAAAAAAAATCCGTATTTAATTGAACAATAGTGTCCCAACACATACCTGAAAAAAACGGAATTTTGGACGTCAAACGTTCATATCAAAATAGTTTTCCACAGTTACACATAGGTCGAAAAAACGTCGTTTTTGAGGTTGCGCCGTCTTGTCATACCATTGCTTACAAAAACATTACTAATTTATTAAAAGATAAAATTTATGATTTGTGGTTTATTCTATAGATAGAACAGATGATGTTAACTAGATATTTTATAATTCATTGATGTACGTAAAGCGGTATAAACTTTATGGCGCTAGTCCACGAACTTTTTGATACTCCCTCGTATTTCAATGTTATCTTAATAAAGATAGACCAAATATGTTTTAAGTAGACACTAGACAGTATACGTCAAGCAATTACAATGGGATGCTATTGCTGTTGTTGAGGAAAATCAGTGTTGGGAATTTAAAAAATGATGAAATTGGAGCAGATGAAAATTTCACCTTCAATGCTTAAATATTAATATTAAGCCATGGTTGAAAATCGGGAAGGTATCTGTTCCCAGTTTAGTGGATTTTATTAGCTCATCTCAACGAAGTTAGGGGAGTTTGTGTGATACACCTGTACCCTTGGCGTCGGCGTTTCAGGTTAAGGTTTTTGGGACAGTTTTCTTTTTAAGTATTTCTATGCCCTATATTGATCAGACATGAATGGAAAATGCTTCTTATGTGTTTCATTGTACCAGATAAGGTGTCAGATGCTGCAGTGTCAGGAAAGTAATGACCACGTTAATGTTTTTGAGCAGGTTGACATTTTAAGCGCAGTTTTTGGTGCAATATTGTTTTTGTTTGAAAGACGCGTCTAAAGATATTACTACCAGTACCAGACTTGCTTCAGATGATTAATCTGGCCTACATTTTCCGAATCAGTGAAAATGTTAGTTTTTCATGCAGGTTTCCTAGTAAGTATGAGATCTATGTTGAGCAAACTTGCATAGATGAAAGATCAAAAGACGCACATTAATGGACTTGCTTCGGATGCTGAATCTGACCTACATTTTATGGATTAGTGAACAGGTTAAAATTTTAGAGCACGATCATTCGAAAGCAAGTATATGCCCTATGGGTGATACATCTAAGGATGCAAACAAATGGCCTTGCTTTATACGCGAGGAATTAATTTCCGCGTAATTTCGCAAGAAGCATCACTCGGGAAAAATATTACTCGCTTTTATTTTTATAATGCTGAAATCTATGTTAATTCTGTTAATCAACAGTCCATTCGCGAATTATAATTCTCGCGTTTTGACGTTAAAGAGCCAGTTCGCGATAAAAAGTTCTCGCGAAAAATAAGGATTTTACAGTATACAATTACCAGATCATGGACCAGGTGAAAGTTATGGGCGTAGTTCTATCAACAATTAAGAAACTATAAGGCATAATTGGCCTATATTAACCAAACATGCATAGATAATGCAGCAAGGGATGAACACTCTCAATCTCTCAAACTTGCTTCAGATACTGATTTTCTTGATGAGCAACTAGTTTGAAGTTTTTGGATAAGTCTATTACCGTCCAAGTACACTGTAACTACATGCCCTATCAGATCAAAATTGCATAAATTTTGGAATGTTAATTAACTTCTAGAATATCAGTTAATTGTGGAACTTTGAATTACTTAAAGACAACATTCGTTGAGGTGAACTCTGTAATATCAGACTCTGGTTAAAAGTTACCTGTTGTTTATTTATTTATTGAAATCTTTTCTTGCAACAACTTTTCTCAATGAGTTTCAAGCGTAAGGTTCTTTGAATTCTTAGAAACGGCCTTTTAAAAAGTTTATGTTTGCACCCCATAACCATGGGTGCTTGGGTCAAGGATACTGTATATTCTCTATATAATGTATTTTTGAGGAAATTCGAACTATACTCGTAACATTTTTTTCAGTGCGCAGTGTTAATTATTATTTTTTTTTTAAAACCTTCCTGCTTCATATACACTAGAATGTCACGGAAATTTTATGCACGCTTTAAAAATGACATATCTCACTGTATACTAAAAAAAACTTTTAATGTTTTAATTAATTCGCATTTCCCGCGAAGTTATTTGAGATTTACCGAAGCAATAATTTTTTGATACAAATCCGGAATTTGGTAGGTCGTCCTTCATTTTTTTTTATATACAAGAAAAAATCAAAAATCCATCATGGCGGCAAAAATCAACACCGAAGTGGCCAGCAAAGCTTGGATAGTCGTTACTGAAGTGTTATCACCGAATATTGGTAATGTAAGTAAATTATTTAATCGAAATAGTGTATGTGAGATTATAGAAGTAATATTTTCTGATGGCATTACTGGTTGACGAGCAGCTGTTGCACTTTCAGATCGGTCTGTCACATAATCTCATTAAGCAGGTCCGGCACAATCTCTTGATTAAGCTATATAGCTTGATTTAGCTATATAGCTTTATTAAGCTATTCAGAATAGCTTGATTGAGCTATTTTCTCAGACTTTTTTCTCAAATGTGTTATTTTTTCAATATGTGCAAAAAGTCGCACCTAGGTGCAGTGGAAATATTAAACTTTGTTCTCTTCTGAATACAATGCATGTAAAAATCACTCACCAAATTGCGTCTCCTTGAGAGACTTTGTACTTTAAGTTTCAAAAGTTTTGGGGCTATTGAAGAATGACCTCACAGTTTTTTCTTGAATGAAATTATAAAAGAGGCCAGTTATGGCCAACAGGATAATTAATTAGTAACAGTTCAGCACAACGAGAAGCAATCATACTTACCCACGCCTCACCGCACACACAGTCACTCAAACAATGGAAATTCATATTTTGCTTAAAGTATTCAACAGCAGCAATGTAAGAACTTTCTAGGATTTAGGTTGTATTTTTGAAAGTCCATAGTACATATATGAATAGTCAAATACTTGCGACTTTTTGTTTATTTCTTTCAAAAAACGTTTTTATAAAAAGCTGCATATGAATAGCTTTATCAAGCTATTTTGAATAGCTTAATAAAGCTATATAGCTTTTTAAAGCTCTATAGCTTAATCAAGAGATTGTGCTGGACCTGTTAAGCAGGTCCAGCACAATACCCCGATAAAGGTATATAGCTTGATAAAGCTATATAGCTTTATCAAGGTATTTAAAATACCTTGATCAAGGTATTTTATGTAATGAAAATTCAAAAAATTCTTCAAAAATTAAATACTGAAAGTCGAGTTCTGAGTTTTTGTCAGTGTGTCTACTCGTGCATGAAAAACACTCTGGTATCAAAAAGAAAGCATAAAATAACGTCTCCTCACACGACACATTTTTATACTGATTTGTTTGTGTTTGAGTACTTTACATGGGTGAATTTACTGACAACAACTCAGAACTCGTCTTTCAGTTTTTAAAGAATTTTTTTGAATTTTCATTACATAAAATACCTTGATCAAGGTATTTTAAATACCTTGATAAAGCTATATAGCTTTATCAAGCTATATACCTTTATCAGGGTATTGTGCTGGACCTGTTAAGGGTCAGGTCCAGCTAGTCTAGCATGTCTAAAGACTATTTCTACCTACGTAGCTACTTACAATATAGCTACCTAGGACAGGCTAGGTATTTTAAACGTAAACCTACCCAAAGTAGCTATTTTAACTACTTTTTGCTTTACATACATTTTTGGCCAAATCCAGGAACGATGCAATATAGCTAGTGTATATATAGTAAAAATGTATGTTGCTACTTTGAGTAGGTATAAATACCTACGTAGCTATATATAAGTAGCTACTTAAGTAGAAATAGTTTATGGACTAGACTGGATGATTTCATGCCCAGACGTGGACCACTTGTTTCCATTACCGTATTTGGGGGAATACAATACGCACTTTTTTCCTAAAATAAATTTCTGTGAGAAAGGGATGCGTATTTTACATCACAATGGGATTTTGATAAGTTTTTCTTTCAGGTGAAACACGGCTATCATACGTACATACCGTAGTATTACCAAGAGACATACAGTAAAACTCGGTTATAGCGAAGTCCTGGGGACCAGAGAATTTAATTCGCTATATCCGTAATTCGTTATATCCGTATAACGAATTCGTATAACCATTATAGCGAATTCGCAATATGCATGTTTTCCTTCAGGTATTACTACCAAATATGTTAGGAAAGCAAATATTAAAAAACACATCTTCGATTACTAAGGTTATATTATGAATTGGATTTTATATACAAATGCATAACAGAAATAGAGTCAGTTTAATTTATCATTTTTTTATGATCTTTGAGAGTTCGTTATAAAGGATGTAAATTTCATTATATTTAACCTCAACGGGACTCAAAATCAGTTCGCTATATCCGTAAATTCGTTATATCAGAGTTCGTTATAACCGTAAAATTTTACAAAGATTTGTTAAGAATTTTGCCGGGTACCCAGAAAAACTTCGCTATATCCGTGAATTCGCTATATCCGTGTTCGTACTAAACGAGTTTTACTGTATACAACTTCTTTTGTTTATTGTCATTTTTAAACTTCGGAAAGTTATTGTTGGAAGGTATGCTTGTTAAAAATAACACTTTCATAATATTTTGATGCTAAAATGACATGAGAAAGCAAGTTAAAATAATATGAGCTCCATGTTTATCGTCTCCATGTAGGCCGCCATTACCGATGCTATTTTAAGACGTTAACACATTCCTTTGTCACGTGCTTCCGTAATCATAGTACATATGCACCTTATCTGCCTGACAAAGTAATAAGTCATTTTTTAATGAAATACAATAAAATAAAATTTTTATTTTAGTTTTTAAATAACTCGGTGAAAATTCACTGCAACACAAACACCCCTTTATACATCCCAATGAAAGGAAGCCAATGTCGTGACACACGTGCGCTGGTCACTTGATAATTACCTCTCAACACCCGTTACACCCCTCCGGGCAATTAATTGTCTACCGACTCCAAAGCAATGTTTCATAGTTATAGCGATGATTATTTTCACTGTCCTTAATTGCTTTGCCTAAATTGGTTATTTTCTTTGTTAAAAAGCGGGGGTCGGTTTGTAACCTTTCGTATGTGTGAGCGTGTGTTGATTACGACACATTAAACAATTAAACACTTGTTAAATGTAATTTTACCTTATCTTATACTTATCGAACCCTTGTTTAAATAATTGAGATTTAACAAATTAAATATGAAGTAAGCTAAAACTTCAGTGTTATCATTTATTCGTGCTCTGTAGAAAATAGAATATCCGCGACAATTCAGAAGAGGAAAATCGTAGTCTACTTAATTTTTAAAATACTTTGATGTTTCAATTTCTTTTTTCAGCATGATTACCTCAAACCAAAATTAAATATGACAACTGTTTAAACTTGCAACAATATCTCATGCTTTGTTGATATAAAATTATTTCACCAAAGAATTATATGGCCACTTATTATTTCAAAATCACCGTATGCTTAAAAAATAAATTCTGTTAACACCTTTACGCAACATTATGTTGTGCTTTGTTGAAATTCATGAATTAATAATTTTCTCCAGATTGCCGCGATATGGAAATTGCAGATTAAGAAAAAAATATAAATGTATTTGAAAAAAAAATGTGTGTTCTGTAAATTTTTGACACTTAATCTTCGCGCCAATTTTCGTTACAAACTACCGCGATTTTCAAAGTTCACAACATCGTTTGGTAAAATTTTCTGTTGCGTATAGTACATCCGAACTGCGTTTTTTCCCCCAGTTCCAGACACAAAAAGGGGGGTGCGTATTTTACATCAATGCGTATTATACTCGGCCAAATACGGTAATACGGCCTGAAATGTTAGTTGAATCCACACTTTTCAAAAGTTATGTCCCTTGGCCAACATCTTTGGGGAAAGTCTATAGAATCCTTGCAGTAGCCTTTATATTTTTTTGGTTTGTAACTTTGTCATCTGACTAGATAAATTATCTTGTATAGTGATTGCCCTAAGAGAGAACAAGTTTGGTGCGCTTTCTGACCTCTCTAGATTTTTCATGTAATTTCAGGACGCCTCTACATTTTTCATCGTTAGAAATCGGCACTTACGTTGAATTCATTTTCTGTACTTGGTATAGAGGACTTTTAAGCTTACTGCATGTTTTATATGGCAAGTTCAAATCTGCAGACATTTAGAAGTCGTTATTCAATCATTTTTGAAGCTAGATCTCACCTGACACCGGTAGGAGAAATGTATATATTGATTTAAATCAATATTGAACCCAGGCACCCCCTGAAATCCAAGATGGCGAGTAGTGCTCCTTTACTCTTTATATATACAGTAAATATGACATTTTTAAAACATGCTAATTTCAACGAATTTTTATTTTTTATTTTCATGAGGGTACCGTGGAGCCTCATTTATCCGGACGCTTTGGTACCTAGTCAATTTGTCTCTATATGTGAAGCATCCAAATATCTGAATTACCAGTTAAACAAGACAAAATCATATTTAAAAAAATTCTATTCCAATGAAAAATAGTCTGGATACTGAAGCGTCCGGATATCTGGCCTCCAGATATCTGAAGGTCCACTGTATTCAGACACATCTAAAAAAAAAAACACATATACACCGTCCTAAAACCAAGTGCCTATGATTAATTTCAGCCTTTATTAATCAAAACAAGAAGTCATAGTCCAGGCAAGAAACACTTAATGATATTATGTGACTTTAGGCTGAGATTCTAAAGGACACCAGACTGAAATTTTAATATATCCTAATCTCGCTGAGACTAAAATGAGACCCAATGACACCAGAGACCTATGTGATTTCCAGGCTTTTTTACAACTTTGATATTTAGTGTGCTGGGAAAACGTTGGAACAGTTTATAGAGCAAGTTTGTTAATGAAGATTTATATAGTAAAGGTATCTTCTACACTTGTGATGGATTTTCTAGTTTCTTTGAAGTGAATACTGGGGAGCACTTTCTGGGACAATACACTTGCTGATCTCAAAATGTGCTGTGACAAATGGTCAATGTTTATCATGGACTTTTTTGACAGGTCTGCTCAAGTTTTGTTTTCAAAAGTATCAGCAGAGACCAATCTGTGAAAACATTAAATATAGTTGGTTGACTTTAATATTTTGGGAAAAGAGCCTGCAAAAAATGAAAATGTAAACCAAACTTTTAGGGCTGGAGGGTAAAATGAAGGGTAGGCTGGGTGACAGGAAACAAAAGTTATTTATTTTGCCATATAGCAGGTACTGATTTTCAAGGATAAAGATATTCTAACTATGCTATTTAGTTGATTTATCACATTCTGTTAATTTTTTAAAATTTTAATGCAGAAGAGACCAAATGAGACCGAGTTTCATAATGCAGTTGACATTATGTCCCAAAACGGCCTTGCCTACATAATTGAAGAATGGTTTGTGGAATGTTTGCAGCAGCATCTAAGAAGAAATGTAGCACCAAAATTCTGGAATTTTTTTGATTTGGAGCAAACAGATATTTTACCTCAACAGTTGGGAAAAGCAGTGAATTACCTACACGAGATTACAATGGGATACTTGCCATGTATAGACAGGCTTAACTCCATGTCTGTGATTGTTGAAAACAGGAAGCCATCTACAGTATTCAACACAAATAATTTGTCTGAGGCCTATATACTTCTGATCAAGTCAATCATCTTCTTTGTTTTACCTGCCAAATTTTGCACTGCAGTGGAGATGTTTTATTCACAAGCTTTCAAAGTGTTTCACCACAGCACGTCCGAGGATGAGGAAGATCAAGGTACGTGTACTAGTATGTCCACTCAATCGCAACTTCTCAGGCCTTTCCAAGTAGCGGAAAAACGACCTCGAATGTATTAGGAAGACGCCATGACAAACCCCCTTTTCACAATCTTTGAAATAAATGCATAGAGACCTTTCATCTGTTGGATATGGAGTTTAACTTTATTCAATGTAATGATATTACCTAAAATATACAATAGAAGGATTTTCTATCTCTGTCTATCCGATATTTGAATACACAGGAAATTTATAAAATTTTAACATCCGGAGATGTTAATACATTCAAGGTTGTTTTTCTGACCTCTGACGGAAAGACCCGAGATGATGTGATTGTATGTCCACTGTCTCCATACGCAAAATGTCTAGCCTTGGGCAAATAGTTTTACCTCTTTTTACCTCACCTCAACAAAGTTGGGAGGAGCTTATGTGATACCCTCGGTGTCGGCGTCCCAGGTTAAGATTCTATATCTTGACCCCTGGGTGTAGGGTGGGGCCACAATAGGTATAACAATGGGGAAAATTTGGTGACGAATAGCGTGACTATAGTTACTCAGGTTAGTGTTGTAGCCCTTAGGCCTCATGATTTTTGTGTATTTGTAAGAAACTAGGTAAAACTGATTATAGGGGTGTTTTGTACCACCTTGAATTGATGTATATAGCGACCTGATTTTCATTCCCCATGGCTTTAAAATTTATTGCTATAAATCTAACAACAACAAAAAATTAGCTGTCCCTTTGACTTCATTATAAGCATGTTTTATTGTTTACTAGTATATCATGTGAAGAGGGGGATTCTGAATAAGTTATGAAGGTTTTGTAAAATGGAAAATGAATGAAGCTAAGTAAATTACAGATGTTATAGATGAAGATTCTGACTATCAAAGTTATTAAGGTTTTTTGGAACGGAAAATGACACTAAGTGAATTACAGATGTTATAGATGAAGAAGAAGAGGAATGTAAGGGTTGTGACAGAGAACAAGAAGACTGTGTGTGTAAAGACATCCTGGACAACTTCCACACCATCAACAGACAACTGTAAGTATAGTACTTTGTGTGTAAAGACATCCTGGACAACTTCCACACCATCAACAGACAACTGTAAGTATAGTTCTGTGTGTGTAAAGACATCCTGGACAACTTCCACACCATCAACAGACAACTGTAAGTATAGTACTTTGTGTGTAAAGACATCCTGGACAACTTCCACACCATCAACAGACAACTGTAAGTATAGTACTTTGTGTGTAAAGACATCCTGGACAACTTCCACACCATCAACAGACAACTGTAAGTATAGTTCTTTGTGTGTAAAGACATCCTGGACAACTTCCACACCATCAACAGACAACTGTAAGTATAGTTCTGTGTGTGTAAAGACATTCTGGACAACTTCCACACCATCAACAGACAACTGTAAGTATAGTACTGTGTGTGTAAAGACATTCTGGACAACTTCCACACCATCAACAGACAACTGTAAGTATAGTACTTTGTGTGTAAAGACATCCTGGACAACTTCCACACCATCAACAGACAACTGTAAGTATAGTACTGTGTGTGTAAAGACATCCTGGACAACTTCCACACCATCAACAGACAACTGTAAGTATAGTACTTTGTGTGTAAAGACATTCTGGACAACTTCCACACCATCAACAGACAACTGTAAGTATAGTACTGTGTGTGTAAAGACATTCTGGACAACTTCCACACCATCAACAGACAACTGTAAGTATAGTACTTTGTGTGTAAAGACATCCTGGACAACTTCCACACCATCAACAGACAACTGTAAGTATAGTTCTGTGTGTGTAAAGACATCCTGGACAACTTCCACACCATCAACAGACAACTGTAAGTATAGTACTTTGTGTGTAAAGACATTCGGGACAACTTCCACACCATCAACAGACAACTGTAAGTATAGTTCTGTGTGTGTAAAGACATCCTGGACAACTTCCACACCATCAACAGACAGCTGTAAGTCAAGGACTGTACAAGTGGAACATTGCAATGGTTTTAATTTCACTATGTTCATCATCATAATTAAAGAATTTTCTTTGAATATTAAGCCATTGTGGATATTGTTAACATATCAAAATAGCATTTAATTATCTGTACACTTTAAAATCCTAAAATTTTCAGTTGGCTACATTTTATTGGAACACCTCAAGCGGTTCTTAATTAAGACAAAAACATTGTGTATAAGATCAACATTCCTGTTGTAAACCTCATAAATATGAACATCTAAAGAAAAGGTTCAGTTGCTTCAATCCCCCTCTTCTTAATTTAGAAGGTGATGTGTTCTAATATTACCAATATATGTAGCATTTAGAAGGTTACATGTAAGTAAATGCAAATTTATTTCAGATGGGAAGTTTTTGCCTTTTTATCAGAATTCATCTTCGCTAGCCAAGGGTTTCTGATATGCTACTCTCCACATGTTCATGAGGAGAGTAGCGTATCAGAAACCCTTGGCTAGTGAAGATGGTCAGAATTATGCTTTGTGTTTTGTAGGGATGACATTGGAATATTGGAGAGAGTATCGGGTATGGCTGTTACCTCCATTGTACATGAGCGAATCAAGAATCACATTGAAAACACTTGTAAAGGCAATTTTGAAACATCATACCTAAAAAATCTGGAGGAGGTGGGTAAATAAGTCAAAGGAAATAGAAATCAAATGTACACAATATTGTTCAGAATTTCTTCGAATATAAAGTTTGCTAAGTAAATGTTTGTGTATTATTCTTCCTATCAAAACTGAGTTCTTAAAATGTAAAAAAAAATTGTACATAATTACTAATTATCCTATTATTGAAAGAAAAGAAAAATATTCTTTTAAAATGCTCACTTTGAGTGTATGCCTTGGTATATATATAAGTGCTGTCTTATTTCTACAGTGGCTGGATAGTAAGGTATTAGGCTGGCTGACTCTGGTGTACTCTGGAAACTGTAGAAACACCTACTCGGATTGTATTGAGGGATTTAAGGGTAGACTTCTGCACTTTTTGTATGAGACCTTTGCTAGAACTCACATTGATCAGCTGTTTAACATCATTATTGAGTTCCCGGAGTCTGAGCCGGCTATTCTGGATTTGAAGGTCTGCTTAGAGAAGACCGACCTAAGAGGAACACTGGTCTCCTCTCTAAAAACTGCTCTGGAAACCCGACTGTTACATCCAGGTCTGCACTCTTATGAACTGACGTTAAGATTCTTTTCACACAGTTTTTGCTGATTTGATTTAGGATGAATTCACTGTTTGGATGAATGACTGTAAAAATTCATTGCATAATTTGCATTTCAGGTGTAAATACTTCGGACATTTTGACAGCATACATAGCTGCTATTCGAGCGCTCCGAATATTGGATCCAGTTGGAGTTATTCTTGAACTTGTGTGTGACCCAGTCAGGAAGTATTTAAGGTAGAGTACCTGTATGTAATTCCTGTATGCAATTCCTAAGGTAAAAAAGGATTTTTAATCCCCCCTCCATCCCCAGCACTCACGGATAGGCAAAATTTTTTTAACAGTAATAGTTAAGGTTCATGATGGTTTAAATATTAATTCATTATGTAGGTCAAGGGATGACACTGTTCGACAGATTGTATCAAACCTGACAGATGATGGCAGTAATGAGTTACTGGAAGAACTTCAGAAAGGTCAGCCATTGCTGGATGACGGCTGCAGTAGTGATGATGAACTGGATGATTGGGAGAATTGGATGCCGGATCCTGTTGATGCTGATCCAAGTAAGACTCATCCCAAGATAATAAACCAAGAAGCAGAAGTTGATTTAAGATCTAAATAGGTTCACAGGGATTCAGTTTCTCTGTTTCAAAAGTAAACATATTTAAAAGCTGAATGAAAACTTTGTTTGGGCTTTGATTTCATAATAAATAAAATCACAAAATAGATAAAAAAAAATTATTATCAATGCTTTAACAGTAAATCATCTGTTTCAACAACTGTTCATAATTTGTTACCTAGACATTTCTATCATTCCTTTGCAGGAAGCACCTCTAAGAGCCGCAGGGCATCTGATATCATCAGTATGTTGGTCAACATTTATGGAAGCAAAGAACTCTTTGTGCAAGAATATCGAACACTGTTAGCAGATCGAATACTGACACAGTTTAACTATGAAATAGTGAAAGAGATTCGTTATCTAGAACTTCTGAAATTAAGATTTGGAGAATCTCAGCTTCATTATTGTGAAGTCATGTTAAAGGATGTGGCAGATTCTAAAAGACTGAATTCTAGGATAATGGATGAGAGGAGGAAGTCTGCCGAGAGAGAGGTAGTTTATATAAATTCAGTTCATAAGGGGTGTGCAATATTCAATTGATAAAAGCATATTTACAGTATTGTCATATTACAACATCAAAGTACACAATACCCGGTAATATGAAATTGTGATTTGTCAATATTAGGATTTTGTCCCTTGAGACTTAAGCTGGTTTGCCACCTAACTTCAACTTTTCATCTGTAGATAATAGATATTCCTCATCAAACTCTTATTTTACAAATAATTATTATATAATAAAGTGTTTATGCAGTGCATTATACATGTACTATTAATGCCACCAAATATATTTACCAACAATGCATTCTATCAGCAGAGCTGCCAACCCGTACGATTTTGGCGTAAGGCGTACGAAATCAGCATCAAAAATACGCCTTACGATTTCTCTCTATATTCTTCTGATTTTAGTTTTTCTCGTTCAAAGTTTATAATACCGGTATTTTCATAGCTGGCAGTCTATAATTTCTACTATTATAATATCTTCATAATTCTTACAACGCTTGCTTGTATCATTGTTTTGGTTTTAGAAGGCCGATCACATTCAGGTCAATGTTTTAAAGTAAACAAATTGGAAACATGCCTCAGATTGCATGTCAATTTACAACTTCAGCGGAAGGGGGCCTAGGTGTTCCCTAGACCATGCCTTACTATTTGTCATTTCAGAATGTTGGCAGCTCTGTATCAGGGTCCTCTGTAGTTCATCAGTCTCGTCAACACCTATAAATAAATAACAACTTTAGTCTTATTCCAACACCTCTTTCAGGAGATAGAAGTGAACTCTATGGTGCTGTCTGCTCAGTTTTGGCCTGCCTTCCGAGAAGAAAAGATCAAGCTTCCAGAAGTCATGCAGAAATCATTGGAGGAATACACCAAGAAGTTTGAGGCTCTAAAAGGAAACAGAACCCTAAACTGGAAGCCTCATCTAGGTACAGTCACTCCTGTTTTAAGAGGCCATTTATGGGAGAATGAAAAACACATATTCTGAGTATTAAAAAAAAAGGTCATGAAACTTGCATATTTTCTTTGCATGCAAATAAAAGTTGATTAACAGTAATGGGCATTTGATTATTAAGCATATACAGGGTGTCCCAAAACATATGTTACACTTTTAATCATCTATAACTTTATCAAATCAAATGCATTCACAAAGATATTTTGCCAACATCTAGTGTATTAGAATACATTTTATCTGACAAACTTTCGGGAAATTCTGTGAAGAAGTCAGGCAATTATAATGTCCTAATGACGTAATCATATTTTAATATGGAAGTACATGTATAATGGAACCTTCATGTAAACAGCTGATAGAAATCTTAAAACTTTACTTTATGTCTAAATCTGCTACTTTAGTTATTAGAATCATGAGAAAACAACATCCTGTTATAATAGTGCTCAACAGAATACTAATTTAATTAACAGTTTTGAGAGGGAGTTTGAAGATAAAGGCACCACAAATGACATATAACTTAATTCTGGTATTAGAAAACCAAGAAAAGCCCGATCCAAAGAGAACATTAACACCATTGATGGAGTTATTACTGAAACTTTCCAAAAAATCCTTAGACGGGTCCTTCATGAACAAGATAACACCTTTGGTAAATTGGTATATCTAGTATTCATAAAATACTCAGTACTCAAATTTGATTTAAAATTGATTCCTTACAAGATAAGTGTAATGCTGCATTTGAAAGAGACAGAAATTAGAGGTTGTTTAAAGTTTACCCATTGGATTTGAATTAGACCCGATTCTGAAAAATTTAACAGATGCATGGTTTTCCGATGAAATCCTCTTCCATTTAAACAAATTTAAAGAGAATCTTAAATTCTGTTGTTTGGTAAAACCAAATCTTAATGTGGAAAAACCTCTTAACTATTAGAATGTAACATTTAAAGTTTGGTAAAACAAACTTCAGAAATCGTGTTTAAACAATGTTAATTCAAAGTGACGTCATTTGGAACATGTGGTAAAATGACGTGTGTAATTCTAAAGAAAAAATGATGGTGATTAATAATAAAATTGTAACAAATGTATGCTTGACAAAAAATTTATAAAATTTTTAGCTCACCTCAACGAAGTTGGGGGAGCTTATGCAATACCCTCGGCGTCGGTGTCGGCGTCCCAGGTTAAGGTTAAGTTTTTTGGAGCAGTTTTCTTTTTAAGTACTTCTAGGTCCTATATTGATTAGACATGCAAGGAAGATGCTTCTAGTGTGTTTCATTGTACCAGTCAAAGTTTCAGATGCTGCAATTTCAGCAAACGAATGACCAGGTTAATGTTTTTGGAGCATGTTAACATTTTTGGTGCAGTTTTGGTGTAGGTCTCATTTCTAAGGAACTATAAGCTCCATGTTGACCAAACTTGCATGGATGATACATCTAAGGATGCACACTACCAGGCTTGCTTCGGATGCTGAATCTGACCTATATTTTTCGGTTGAGTGAACAGGTTAAAGTTTTTGGTGCAGGTCTCATTTCCAAGTAACTATGAGCCCCATGTTGACCAAACTTGCATGGATGATACATCTGAGGATGGACACTACCAGGCTTGCTTCGGATGCTGAATCTGACCTACGTTTTCCGGTTGAGTGAACAGGTTAAAGTTTTTGGTGCAGGTCTCATTTCCAAGTAACTATATGCCCTATGTTGACCAAACTTGCATGGATGATACATCTAAGGATGCACATTACCAGACTTGCTTCGGATGCTGAATCTGACCTACATTTTCCGGTTGAGTGAACAAGTTAATGTTTTTGGTGCAGGTCTCATTTCCAAGTAACTATAAGCCCTATGTTGACCAAACTTGCATGGATGATACAACTGAGGATGCACACTACCAGGCTTGCTTCAGATGCTGAATCTGACCTACATTTTCGGGTTGAGTGAACAGGTTAAAGTTTTTGGTGCACGTTTCATTTCCAAGATACTATAAGCCCTATAATGACCAAACTTGCATGGATGGTACATCTTAGTATGCATACTACCAAACTTGCTTCGGATGCTGAATTTGACGTACATTTTCCGGATGAGTGAACAGGTTAAAGTTTTGGTGCAGGTCTCATTTCCAAGTAACTATGAGCTCTTTAATGACCAAACTTGCTTGGATGATACATCTAAGGTTGCATCCTACCAGGCTGGCTTCGGATGCTGTATCTGACCTACTTTTTTTCTGGATGAGTGAAGAGGTGAAATTTTTATGCAGGTTTCATTTCTAAGTAACTATTAGCCCCATGTTGTGTAAACTTGCATAGATGATACATCTTAGAATGCTCACTAATGGACTTGCTCCGGATGCTGAATTTGACATTCATTTTCCAGATAATGGACCAGGTAAAAGTTATGGGTGCAGGTCTATTACCAAGAAACTATCAGGCTTATATAAACCAAACTTGCCCAAATGATGCATCAAGGGATGAAAACTCTCAAACTAGCTTGCTTCAGATGCTGGATTTTAATCATATTTTCATGATGAAGAACTAGTTTGAAGTTTTTACATAGGTCTATTCCAAAGTATCAGATCAGAATTGCATAAATTTTGTATTTTTTGGATGTACACTTTTTGTTGTTTAATTGTGTGACTTTGCCTTACTTAAAGACAACATTCGTTGAGGTGAGCTCTGTAATCTCTGATTACCTATGTTTATTATATATTTTAAATTTCTTTAATGTAACTTGAGGTGTAAAATTTTTATAACGGTTTAAAAGTGTAACATATGTTTTGGGACACCCTGTACATGTAGAATTAATAAATAAACTTTACAGAATAAAAAAAATATTGAGTGGGTAAATGGTTTTAAAAAAAAATAAAATCAAAAGAAATTTACTTATGATAAGATTAAGATAAGATGTAGAGTAGGAAGGAGTGTTTAATTGGAATGTTTATCTGCTGAAAAGGATTCGTAGTCAAAATCATAATTAAGGGACCCATTGATGGAATAGAAATTTACATTTCTGAATGCTGTTGTTTCTGTTACACTTGTTGAAAATGTGTCCACTGGGACATTTTTTGTAAGAGATAACTTAGCAAATTTATGAGACTTATAGAACTGCCATTCCTTATGATTTTGGATTAACAAGAGTCTAAAATGTGCCTTGCAATTTGTCTATCTATTCTTGTGATTTTTATATTGTAAAACCCTTATTTTTATTCTTTGATTTTAGGCTTGGTGAATATTGATGTGGAATTGAAAGATCGTACACTGAATTTCAATGTTTCACCTGTGCATGCTGCAATAATTATTCAGTTCCAGTCACAAGGTATGGTATAATATTTATTAATGTGATCACCTAGAAATTGTGAAGATATGCAATAAATAGGAAAAAAACTGATCCTATTATAATATTAAGAGAATATTCATTGTCTTTGACTGCTTCATTCAAGTTTCTGTGAAACTGAAGTTTAGAAAAAATAGGTGTAAATTTTAATGCTGATTAATCTTAGAAATTAGAAGTGTTTGAAACAGATGAAAAAAAGATAACACAAACGAAACATTTCTTCCAAAATTCAGATATCTTTGCTTTAGATGCAACACTCACTTTTAAAGTGATACATGTATGTGTTTAGTTTAACAACTGAATGTTTGGCAAAGCCACATGATTTTGGGAAAAGTGCAAAACTGCAACTAATGACCGGTCCTTTATAATTGTTACAGAGACGTGGACTGTGGAGGAGCTGAGTAATGTCCTCCAGATGCCTGCCACGGCTCTGAGGAGGAAGATTGCCTACTGGCAGACCCAGGGGCTCCTACGGGAGGAGGTCACAGATAAGTTTGTCCTGGTGGAGGAACACAAAGGGAGAGCTCACGACGTGATCGTAACAGACGATGACGAGGCTGAATCAGCCATGGCTTCTGCCCAGACACAGAGAGAAGAAGAGCTACAGGTATTGTGTATAGGATATCAGCATGGAGACTTGCTTATTTTTACATATTTTTAATGTGTGATGAGTGTAGTCATGATTTGTTCTACTTCTGATTGAGATTGTATCTGACCAGTGTAACGACATTATCTTTACCACAAGTATTCCTCTCTGATTACAGGTATTCTGGTCCTATATTGTGGGTATGTTGACAAACTTGGAGAGCCTTACAATAGATAGAATCCACAGTATCCTGAGAATGTTTGCCATGCAAGGACCATCTGTCGTGGAATGTAGCATTCCAGAACTTAAACATTTCCTAGACTCAAAAGTCAGAGATCAAAAGTTGTTATTTTCAGGAGGGGTGTACAGACTGCCTAAACCTGATATGTTATGAATAAATATATAATACTGGTTTGCAAGTTGTTTTTGATGTACCGTATATTTTTAGCTCATCTTGGCCTAAGACTTTGATTGGAAAGGGTCTGGTGTTTGTCTGTTCTCTGTAAAATTTTTATTTTTTTACTTCTTTAGAGTACCATTCATGACGAAGCAAATTTCAATGAAATTTGGAACAAAGTATCTTTAGATGATGAAGATTCCAAGTTTTAAGAGTCTTACCCAAGGGGAGACAATTTAGAAATAATGAAAACAGAGAGTCATTTGAAAATCTTTTCCACTTGGAACCAATGATTAGAAAAAAGAATCCAATCAGATTCTTTTACAATTGTAATAAGTGGAAATTTCAGCGAGACACAAACTTTGTGAATTTAAAAAAAAGTATTGGTGAATATTTTATTGATCAAGATATCTATAAAAACTAATATAGAACAAATTTCTAGCGATTTCATTTTAAGGATCTCTAAGCCCTCACTAATAATGGCAAAACTGAATCCCGTATAATTCTGCTTATACTAGTACTGTTGTTAAAATTTCTGCAAATCTTGGTACCAATAGCTTAGGTTAGGCTACAATAAGGGTCAGTCTGCTAGAATATCATGTGAACAGCATACCACAAATAGATGCATATATAAAAGGAGACATTCCATGATGTGTAGATTCAAGCTTAGGCATGACAAACTGTTATGTGAAAGAATTGGATAAATGTTACCTAGATATTTTTGAAGATGCATACAAAAGTTCAAGCAAGTGTACAGTTTACAAGGATAAATGAATACAATGTATCATCCATATGTTGCTGTCGTCCTTAGTGTATGCCTTTCAGCTTGTAATAGTTTGGACTAAATGGCTAGAGCACCTGACTTGTAATGCAGAGGACTTTAGTTTGATTCTGAGTTCAGCTTTTTATTCTATCCTTTGATGCAACATTTGGTACTGTTGCCAAGTAGAAACCTGCATGTGAAAGTCCTGCCTGAGGCTATTGAAATTGGATTGTGTCTCCAGGGCCAAGGACATTCAAGAAGGGAGGAATGTCATAGTTTTGGTATAAAGGGCTGAGATATTGGACTGGGATGGCTCAATGGATGAGTGCCTGAATAGTAATACAGGATTCCTGTTCGACTCCTTTCTTCTTTCACGTTACAAACTCTAGTACTGAAAATTAGACTTTCTCAATGGCAACAAAAGCTAGACATAGTAAAAGTGGTATGACCTATTTATTCAATAAATCAAGCACACTTGTATGTGTAGTACATTTCTTGTATTTATGATTTTTTGACATAATTAATATAAATAAAAAAGGAAATATAAATTACACAGTCAATATCACATACAATGTATCACAATTATATGTCCTTTAGATAGAGTGAGGACAATAGGACGGAATAAGATTTACAGAGAACAAATTTCACATAGCTCCACAGGGATGAAGCTCTAGATATATATAATTTTGTCAATAAGAAATATAAATCATAATCAAAATTTGCAAAGCATACAATAAATTGATAAAAATGAAGAACTTTATAGTGGGTTATTTTGGTAGGGTGCTAATTTCAGTTGGGTGTTCCATTTTTAACTATGAGAACATGTGTTTAAATCATGTTTCATATGTACAGTGAAACACATCCATATTAAAAATTTATTAAAAAAAAAAAATACAACCAATCTGGTTATTTTTGAACCAGGCTGTTTGAACTAAATTGGCAAAATAAAATATCTGCCAAAATAAGCTTTTATTTTGCACAGTGTAATTCTTAATAACATCAATACTTATTTGTGACATTCATATTTAAAATATTGAAATTCAAGAAGCAAGTCTTTAATTAATTACTGATTGTTCTCATATTGGGGGGACTTTGGGGGAGTGGGGGTTGGGCGGGGGGTAAGATATGCCCTCCTTTGCGGGATAAGAGCATGATCTCCTCCTTGAGAGCGTCTATCTCCTGGGCCTGGAGCTGCACTAGCTGTATCAATCTCTGTCTCTCCCTGATGTCAGCCTTTCTAGCACCTGTATATTCCTGACCCTGTGGAAAGAGTAGGCATGTTTAATATTATTTCTTTCTCCAATATTGCTAAAATACTTGAGATTTTTAATTGAGTTTGAAATGAAGATAAATGGAAGTATGTTTAGTTTTCTTATTCTGTCAAGTTTAAGAGACTTTTTGTAAGTTTCTTGGTTCCTTTCAAGAAAATAATATTTAGGAAAAAGGTGAATGGAGAAAAACCAACACTTACAGAATTCTTCTGCCTGGAGTCAAGTTCTGATTCGTATGATTTCTTTTCATTCAGTAACAGACAAAGTTGGTCCAGTCTGTTTGTATTATCACGAATAAGGGCTGTGATTTTGGCTTTCTTCTCAGCTATCTTTTCCTAAAACAATTTTTTTTTTCATCATTTACAATTATAAAGCTTGAACATAAGATATAACATTACAATATTATGGAAACAAATGCTGATCAAGTGTCTCATTAGATACCAGTACATTTTTTGATGTATTTTATGACACAAATCAAACATTATACTTACATCCCATACTTCTAATTCCTCGGCACATTGAATTTCAGTCAAACGTAATTTTTCTTTCAATTCCTCAATCTGCCTATTCACAGTAATAGTCTCCAACTTTTCTAAGTCAACAATCCTACCAAACTTGGCAATCATCATTTCATTGGTGCGTTCCTCCATTTCTGAAATTTTGCTGTCAAACACTTTCCTGTCCTTAATGAGCTGAACGTGTTTCCTTCTGGATTCCCTACATAAAAATGAAAAGTTTTATATTTGTGTGAAAAAAACTTATTCTTTATGTTGAGGAAACACTGCTTGTTGTCCAAGTGATGTATTTTCCTGGTGCCTTGTGCAATGAAAATTTGTTTTTTTTCTTATTTACATTGTACAAGAATATACATGTACTATAAGACACAAATATTATACAAGTAAAAATAAGAAATTAAATCACTTCGTTAATGTTCCATACATTCCATTTTGCTTCTTTACATACATTCTCTTTTGCTTTTCACATGATTAAAAAATGTTCAAGTATTTTACATGTCTGATTAAACAGGTACTGACTTCATGTGTTTCTTCTGCATGTGCTTTTCATGCTCCAGCTCCTTGATCCTTTGCTGAAGTCTGGTGACGCCATGTGACTCAAACACCAGTGTCTGAGAAAGATCTTGGGGCAGGATACCATTAATTATGTACTGTATCTGATGGAGCTTCAGAGTCACCACCACATCTAACTCATTCAATTTCTGCTGCTTCTCTAGCTATAAATGGAAAAAAAAAAGCTACTATGTTGGACACAAACATTGCTGGATTTGTTACAGAATTCTTGATATTAAGTAAGAAAATTTGTCAATAAACAACACTAGTTCTCTTTTCTACATTGTACCTGGAAGGCCTCAAGGTCATTCTGGGCAGCTTTCAGAGCACCGTCCACTACTTTCAGTTTCTTGTTGTTGCTGTCGGTTTCTTTCCGTAGAGCCTCGTTATTCTTCTTCTCCTCCTGTAGAGCTTCCTCGATGTCCAACTTCTTCTCCCTCAGTTGACAAGTATTATCATAGATATTCTGTCAAAATATTAATCAAAATTAATAAATTTTCTTTGAGTCTTTCCAAAATAAACAGCAGGTTGGCAACTATATATGCAATGAATTACATGTACCTGCATCTTAAGAGAATACCAGATGACACTGAATTTTATTACCTGATCACAGCCTGGGGGACAGATGTCAAGGTCATATCCTCCTTCTTCCTCGGACTCTTCATCATCTTCATCCCAGTCAGATTCATCATCAGAATCTTCATCACTGTCTTCATCAGAACCTACAGAAATCACGTCAGCAGTGTTAATTATTTCTATTTCCAAAAGAAATGGTTTAAAGGCAAAACCAAATGAGTGGCCCATGCACCACAATGCTCAACTGAGTTACCATGGCCCTTTGTTCTTTAAATAAAGATTTTAATAAAAATTCCTCAATTTTATTCACATGACAATTGTGACCCAACCTAGCCCCAACAGGACATGACATTACTTAACTCAAATCAGCAACTCCTTGGAAATTGTGACCAAACTCATACAAATTTTATGATTAATATCACTTATTTGTGCTTTGGTTATATTGATGAAAAAATTGTTGGTCCCTTGAATTTTTTAATATAGGAATCTGAGCTAGTCTGTTAATTATAATTAATAAATTGTTGTTGTTCAAACACAGTGAAAGATTGAATGTACCTTCTCCATCTGTGACCTTCTTTTTGGATCTCTTGATTTTCTTTTTGAATACTTTGGTCAAGTAGTCCGTAAACTTGTTGTTCTCTCCTAGAGAAAGCTGGAACTGAGCGTACAGTTGTTTCTCTCTCTCCTGTAACTTCTCTATCTCCTTCTTCTTCATATCCTGCTTCCCTTGTAGCTCAATTATCTGATAAAAATAAGGATCAAAAATCTTAATATATTGTTGTTTTTATGTATTACTTGTAAGGCAGTTGGGGCTTCCCATATATATGGTGTGGAGGGTCCAATAATCATCACTAATATACCACTGGATAATTCTGATTACCTTTGCCTGCATTTCCAGTTTCTCCTGTTGCTTCCCTGACACTTTGGCCTCCATAACATCCTCTCTCTTTTCATACTCTTTTAGCAGAACAAATTCTTCAAATAGTGTTACCTGCCTGTATATAAGAAATAAATCTCTGAAATCCTAAACTGTTCTTTCAAATCAACATTCATGGGATTATCCACTAGTGGTAAAAATGCGTATTTGTAATTGGATCCCTACCTTAAGTCAGCATTCTTCATCACTATATCTAGCCTGAACTTATCATGGCGTAACAGTCTCAGTTCAGCATCAAAGTTTAACAAGAGCTCCTCAATTCTTCCCAGAAGTCGATCTTGTTCATACAGCATCCTGTCAAACAAATACATATTTTACCAGACTGAGACTAACACAGATGTATAATTTGATTCTGACAAAATGTTGCATTTCAAAACAATATTTTGAACAATTAAACAACTAGGGGGAAAATTATGTTAAACCAATTAGCAATAGAAATCAGTGTTTTTGATACTGGTGTCTATCCTTTTTACATTTATTACGAAATTGCTTTAAAAGTGCAGTTTGCTTGGTCCTTGAAAAAAAATGAACAAATCTGGTTGGTCTACATTAAAATCTTAATAAAAACTCCAAAAGTTAAATAGAGGTTGAACTCTCTGAGGTACTCCATCTCAGAAAAGATCAGATGGGCCAATCAGCGAGCAGCAAATTTACAAACAAAATGAATATTCTATAGATTTATAGGATATGGACAACAAAACAAAATAGATGGAATTACATATGATATAACCCACCAATCCACTAAATGATGTTTTGTTACAACACTACATTGTTTTATGACATACTTGATTTCCATGCTTTCTTTCATCTGTAGCTCTAGTGGAGAAGTCTCTATTTCTTCCAATTCATCATCCTCCCCAGCCTTAGAATCACTGACTATTGTGCTTGGTTTAGGGGTGGGTGATGCTCCCTAGAAGAAGTGTTTGTCATATAAAGTAACAGGAAATTCTCACTCTGTTAAAATCATTCAGAATTTACTCCACATCTATGTAAAGTTACCTTGTCCTTGGCTGTGTCAGCAGTGTTACCAAACCCCCCAAAACCTCCAAACCCACCGCCTCCCTTAGCTTCTTTGGCTCTCACTTCCATCTCCTTCTTAAACGCCAGCAAGGTGTCTCTGGTGTATTCTAATTTCCTTAAAAATATGGATGTAAGAGAACAATTAGTTATATGCTTAAACATAATTGAACATTCAAAAGTGGTGGAAAAACTACATTACATACAAACATTATAAAATTGGTACTAGTAACTTACTTCTCTGGCATTTCATCAGGGTACATTTTGGGGACTGGAGGAATGGGCTTGTGCTTTGATTTATCTAAGTTAGTCTGAACTTCTCCGAGCTGAGCCACCAATTCACGAATCTCCTCAATCACACTCAGTTTCTTGTCTCTTATTTTGAGCAGACGTAGATTGAAATTATACTTGTGCTCATGTATCTAGTAAGAAAAAGAAACTTATTATTCAAAAGCATATGTACAAATCTTACTAAAAATGTAAACGTGAAAAATTCAATAATGTAAGAAAAAACAGTTAATAAATGTGTTTATTACTTATGTTGTAGTTATTAAATTCATCTAAATGTCTGCTACGTGATCAACCAAGTCATGTGATATCAAATAAGATGTGTTCTTATATGGCTAAGAGAATGCTCAAAGCAGTTTATAGTAAATGTAATGCAAAATTTAGACTACATTTTAAAGCTCCAGGAAGCACTTACAATATTGGTGCAGATATGTTTTATTAATGTTGTACTCACTAAATCTTTAAGGATGAGTAATCTGCCCCTGGCTTTTTCTACATTCATTCTTAGATGGTCAGGTACCACGTAATCCTTGGCTGTTTTCAGTTTGAAGTCTCCCATATTATCCTTGGCCTCTTTAATGGCTGCCAGGTCTGCTGGATCCTCATAATCGTCATCAGGCTTTGTGTTGTATAACTCCTCCCACTGAAAATTATAGAAAAATTTCAATTTTAATTAATATGTATACAACATATTGTATTTCGCCATGTATTTTACTAATCCTATTTCTTCAGACTTAAAAAATGAACAAGAGGCTTAACTTTTAACCAAGCAGCTTTAAAAAAAAGATAAAGAAAATTCAGAATACATTGTACATAAGCCAACAACTTTGGATAAACTAATTTTAAAATAATGTATATTTATGTTATATATATAAATGTACTAAAATCAGCTGTAAACAACACTGTATCCACTGATCAGACAATATAACCCATACAAATTTTTGTTTTAGATGGATTAACTTTAAGCTGATCACTAGATGACCCTATGTATCCTGACCTGGGCCCTCCTTGCCGCCCGCTTTTGTTTCTTCTCCTCCACTTTATGTAGGGCTTTGTTGATTCTCTCCCCCATACTGCCCTTCAGGGTCGTGGTCAGTTTGGTCCCCGTCTGATCCCCGGGCTTTCCACCACTTCCAGCATGTTCATCCGAGTGTGACAGTTTACCTAAAAAAATCATCGTTTTAATTTATGTATATAGCATCTTTGCTCTCTTGATAATAAATCAATATTTAAATAAGGAAAGAAAGCACTTAATATGAACATAGAATGATCAAATTCCTTATATTTTCTTCTGTGAAAAATATGGGGACAGACATATTGGAGTTTTATACACACTTTTCATATACTGCTGATTTGAATATGACTTACCCCCTAAGAGGTCACGGGTGGGGTCTCTAGTTATGTCATCTTTTACCATGGTCATTGTTTTCCTTCTCTCAAACTCGGCCTTCATTTGGTAAAAGTCATCTGACAGCTTCGCTGCCCTAAAACTTGCTACTTCATGTGGTGTTTTAAATGCTTTTACAACTATCCTTTCACATTCAACCACATCTTTGTACCTAAAAGACAGATAATTTGCAAAAGAATGTTTTCAGTACAAATTTCATGATATTGTTCTTTACTAGTATTTTATTGTATACCACAATTAAGTTAAATGCAGATGTTTGCATGAAAATGTCTAGATCAATCAAATAATGTTGAAAGCACCCAAGAAGCAGACCCGATGACCTACAAACCAGTGTAATCACCTTTTTCTCAGCTTTTCCAATGCTACCCTCTGTTTTTCTGCCTCCCATGCTAATTCCTTTCTAACTAGGTCAATTCGATCAGTCTTCTGCTTTTCTAATTCAAGTTTGATTTCTCTATCCAATTCAAATTCCTGCCCAACAAAATTTGACATGAATATAATATTGTTTAATTGATATCAGTTGACACTACCATACACTCTGTATAACACTGGTACTTGCCTCCTTTTTCAGTTGCAGATGAACAGGAAGTCCTTCATTTTGTTCCAGAATGCTCTTGAACTGTCGCCTTAGCTTTGCTATCTGGCGACGAACCTCTTTTTTCTTTTCATCAGCTATTTTCATCATTTTATCATGTTCTGCCTTTTGTTTTGCATCTTCAATACTGAAAAATGATAGGGTTTTATGATATAAACAGAATTTTTAATAAATCTATATCAAGCTAAAAAAGTGAGACATTTATGTTTTACCTGTAAGCATTTGGATCTTCAATATCATCAACACTGATTTGTTCTCCAGATTTCTAAAAAAAAAGTCCAAGAAGATGTTCAAGTTTTGTTCTTCAAAAAAAAAAATTGTAAATTTTGATTACTCCTTATATAATTTGCCAGGTAGCCAAGCAATTCAATTTTCAACACAGATATAGCAAGCCTGCACATGTTTGAGGTTGTAAGACACTGACCTTTGCTGAGGGGAGTTTGGCTTTGGCCTCGGCCACTTTCTGGTCCACCTTTTCTTGCTCCATTATGTCATACAGGAAGAAGTTGCCATCAGCTCCTACTGACACCAGCATCTTCTCGTCTGGACTTACTCCTAGTCTCACAACATGGCCATAGTTATTGTCATGAAAGTTCAACTTCCAGTGGGGACCAAACGCATCCATACTGAATTCCTTCTCTAGACCCTGAATTCTTATTCCACCATCTTCCATACCAAACAAGATTTGTCGTCCATTACCACTATAAACAAAAATTCAGCCTGACATTATAGACAACTTACAGACTTTTTAATACACACTAAACACAAACTATGTGTATTGGGCTATTGGTGCTTTTTTATTACTACTAAATACCTGTATTGCATAAACGTGATTGGAACATCATTGGAATCTGTTACAGGAATGGATTGTAATGGTGCATCTTGGAGTTCTTCAGGTAATCTTGATCTCTCTTCTTCAGTGGTAAACTTACATTCATACATATATCCAGCATCAAACTCTCCCTGTTCATAAAAAAAGGCTAGAGTTTATATAGCTGTTTTGAAAAAAAAAATCAAACAAAATTAAATACTGTAGATCACTAAATTTTTGACATTATTTTTGCGAGAGAGTCATCGACTCTTGATTAGAGAGCAAAATTTTCACAAATTGTGGTTATTGCTCTATATAATCCAGGAATCTATTATAGGAATTAAATTTTTGTGAGCACACTGTCTCATGTAATTCCATTCTGGCTCTGGAATAAAAAGTGATTTACAGTATCTCTGCAATAAAATGAAAACAAATTAAAGCAAAAGAATTTTCACATGAGTTTTTGTACAAATAATCAAAAAATTTCACAAAAATGCAACAAAAGCTTCCAATGGTAAAAGGTACATGTAATCAACCACTGTATACAGGCTGTAATTTATCTAAATGCAACAAATTTAATTAACAGTTGAAAATTTGGTATTTACTGATATCTATACTGATATCTAAAATATACCATGGATATGTTTAAGTAAAATTTAATCTTAATCATTTTTCTTTACATTTTTCAGCCCTAATATCTAAAATCCTTGAATACAATTTAGTTATTGCCTTTTTCCTTATAAGTTCAAAAAGATAATATATATTTAAAAACATTATATACTTTATGTACTGTAACACTCATGGCACATGAAGTGCCATTAGTTTTTAAAACTTGCCTTCCTCTATATCTCCTTGTTCTGACTCTGTCTCCAGTCCTCTCTCTATCCTCTTCCTTCTCTCTTCCTCCTCCTTCTTCTTCCTCTCCTCCTCCTCAATTCTCTTCCTCTCAAGCTCTTCTTCATGCTGTGATATAAAATAATTCATATAACTAATAAATGATTGAGTTATTTCTCATGTAAACTTTATGGTTTTAAAAGAGAAATTCAGTTTGGAATTTTCAAGCATCTTTCATGCACTTACACGTAATCGAGACTTGATGCTTTTGAACTTGTAGGACCTCACTGGTAAGCCAGTAATGTGAAAAGTTTTAGATGTATCAAATGTTGCCCCATCTGGAGAATCAACTTCTAACACAAGACCATCTTCACAAAATACCAAGAGAGTGGATTTTTTCTGAAAATTAAGAACAAATTTTCATGTTTTTATACTAAAAGTACTGAAAAGATAAACTTCATTTCTTTATGCTCCCATCACAGTATATATGAATGGATTTTGTGTGTTTTAGATATCACATCTATCACAAGGGCAGAACAGTAAGTACCTAAAAATTAAGCTAACCCTTTAATCATTTAAATTTGACAAAAATAAGCACTCACAAAAGACGAGGGAGACCACTGGACCTGTCTCACTGCTGCGGGGGTCTCTATAAATCCTATTGGTTCATAGGTTTTTCCGATATTCATAAAAAATATTGTGTTATCTGCACCCTGTAAAAGAAATTTGGTTAAATTATAAATAATAAATTTGACCAAGAGAAGAATAGAATTTATAAACGATTTTAATTAAATGTATTCAAAAATAGGTTAAAAATCAATCTATGAAACTCTTACCCCTGAAGCAAGAATATCTCCTTTGTCATTCACAGCAAGGGAAGTAACGGCCTTGGTATGAGGTTTGAAGACCTGATCGAGGTCAAGGTCAATGTCATGTTTGTGTTTTTTGTGTGCTTGATCTTCATTGGCCTTGGCAATAGACATGATTCTGACCACACCATCACTAAATCCAGCTATGATAGTTTTTGCTTTAGGATCAACCTAAAATATGGGTATAATTCATGTGCAAGGTTAAAATTGAAGCATCATCACTATTGAAATGATACTGTATATTACAGTAAATGAACATACAAGCATATCACTTTATTTACTACATGTAAAATTTCGACCATGTCAGCTGATGATTTAACATAAGGGTAATATATGTATATGAAGAGGAAATAGATGAGCTTACAATTTGTGGAGCCCAGATCAGAGCTGTTCCAGCATCAGCAAACCTCTTCTCATACAGCTGTTTCTTCTGTAGAAAATCAAACACCCGCACTGTGTCTACAAAACCAAAGCATCTGTGTATTTGTGCTTGTGTTATTACTTGCTCTTGGCATTAAGAAATATTAGGTGAGTTGTAGTTTATAAATAAGAAAAATGCCGTAGACTTACGATCAACACCAGTGGTGGCTACGAGGTGAGTGAGGGGTGACACATCACACCCGGTGATGGCTCCAGCGTGGTAGGAGAAGAGTTTGTCTGGGGCTTGGGAGGTGTGTGAAAAAGTCAGATCCAATTTCCATATACCACCATTGGCATCCTACAAGGATTAATTATGAAAAATATTCTTAAAACAATAATTTAAAAATCCTATGATTTCATCAATTGTAGCTAAAATGTAAATGGATTCACTATAAAACTCTTTTATCTCCCCTTTTTATATACTTTCTATACAATATTTTGCAGGACTTACCTGTGCATACCACACAGTGACCTCATTTTCTGCATCAGTGGACTTCAGTATGGACTTTAGATGGACATCATGGCCCACTCGCAGCTCATTCATAGGCTCCATTTCAAACAGTCCTGATTCGTCTGCCACATCAGCTGTGTCCACACTCTCAAAGTCCCAGACCTGAAAAGCATAGTACACACAATAAACATCTGCCGCTTGTATAGAACATCTGATCTTAAGACTCCTTCTACACATTAAACAATACCAGATGAAACCTACCCTTATAAATCCATCCATTCCAACAGTCATTAGCTCCCCTTCATCCAGAAGGATTTGCTGGATGGATCCATGGTGACACATTTTTTTCCCTTTGCGTCCAATCTCCACTTTGATTAAGCCACCCTCCCAGAGAAGCATGTTACCAGATTCTGTTCCAGACAACACTTTTCCATCAGGAAGTTCAACATAACCTTCTATGTCTGAAATCTCAGTTTTGCCAAACTTTCCCAGTTCTCCTTGAAGTTTTAAACCTGTGAAAGTGTCTGCCATTTTCCAGAATCTGTAAAAGAAACCAATAGATGTACATTAGACAATATAATTCAATACATGTACTTTAATTGTAAAAGCCCCAAACTCTACATTTTACTGGCACAGGCTTAAAACTTCAATTATTGGTTTGTTGTTGTCATTCAATTTTGAATCCAATGAACTTTTAACAGCATAACTAAACTGCTATGTATAATTATATTCCTCATGTTGGCAAATTTAATTTATTCTCCTTTTTAAAAAAGTTTTCTTTCATTCTATTTTTTGTATATCTATATACTTTTAAATATTTAGATGAAGTTATTCTTGCCTGATATGTCCAGTACCAGCGGTGGTCAGCTGCCCCTCCAGTTCCGTGGAGAAGGTCACACGGAACACTTCCTGGGAGAAGGCCTTTGACCTCAGTACTGTTTGCTCCTCCTTCCAGTCCCAGATAGTTAACATGTAGTCCGGGTCCCCTCCCACAGAAGCCAGTAAATCACCCTTAGGACTGCCAAAGAAAAGGCAATATTCATAGTTATTTTTTCAAAGCAATTTTTATAGAGATTTGAGTTATAAAAGGAACTTTTTAATAGTAAAAATATGATATCAAGCATTTCTAAAAAGACAAATACAGTGTAGTATGAACTTACTTAAAGTCAACATATGAGTAGGATCGCTCTGTCCCCCCTCTCAGGATTCGATGCAGCTTTAGTGATGGATACTCAAAGATGTTGATGTTAGGTGAGGTTCCCTTTTCAGCAACAGCAAAATATTTCTTAGAAGGATGAACCTGTAAACAAAAATTATACTTAAAGTAAATATCAAATAAAAATATAACCTATACAAGAGATGTACTACGTGTACTGAACTTAATTATTTTCACACAAAAATATTGATGGCCCTACATTGACTCTCACACTGAAGATAACAATGAGATGGCAGGTACTACTTACTGTGATGGCCCCAATACCTCCCCCACTGGTACTGCGCAGGTATTTCTGTTCCTTTGTCTGCAGATCCAGAAGTAACACGTAGTTACCCGCAGCAAAACACACCGTTCTCTCGTCCAACAGATGGAGGTTGTGACGCTTTGTACAGTCATATCCAAATGAATGACTAGATAGAAAAGACAAAAATATGAATTGTTTCCAAAAACACTTTATTATGATTAGAGATGAAACTTATCCTTCTAAAATAAAATTTCAGTTTTAAATTACATTATAATAATAGGCACTTTTTAGATTTTTCTTTTGATAATTGGTCATATTTTCAAAGAAAACATTTATCATACGCCAGATTGATGTAGTCCTTGGGTAAGCCTGAGTCCTGAGTGATCTGTGGCTGGGAGATTAAGTCTTCGTAGTTGTAGAAAAAATCATCAGGAATCTTCTTTTTCTCCTCCTCTTCCTTTTTAGCTTTCTTCTCCCCTTCCTCATCTTTCAAAAAAACATAGAACAAAACTTTTAAAATTGAACTTTTACATAATTATACTTATTTTCTCTTTGATATATTCATGAAATAATTATAAAGAGAAAAAAAAATACTGATTTATATTTTCAAGTTTTTATGTCCCCTTATTCAAAGATTTGGGGGTACATTGTTTTTGTTTTGTTTGTCTGCCTGTTTGTCTATTTATTTGTTTCTGCAAAAACTTTCCTCATTTTTTTTACATTCCTTCTTCTCCTGAGTTTCCCTCTTTGATCGTCATGTCTCAATTTATCCCTAGTCTACCCACCCCTCACTTCCCTCTACTCAACACTTACCCTGTTCATCACCCTCGGCAGCATTTTGATTTGTATCCCCCTCTCCTGTTTCTTTAGGTTTCTCGCCCTCTGCTGTTTCCTTGGGTTTATCCTCTGTTTTCTGGTCATCCTCGGGTTTGGTTTGATCATCTGCAGCCTTTTCTTCCCCGTCTGCTTTCTTCTCCTCTGCTGGTTTATCTGTAGCTTCCTCCTCTGGTTTCTTTGAAGACTCCTCTTCCTTGCTTCCTGATTCTTGTGCTGGCTTATCTTCCTCCTTTTTCTCTCCCTCTGGTTCCTCCTGTGCCCCCTTCTCACCTCCCTCTGTTTTTTCCTGATCTTCCTTTACCACATTCTCCTTTTCCCCCTCCTCTGTTTTTTCCTGTGTGCCCTCTGGTTTCTCCTCCCCGGCCTTTTCTGGGGGAGCCTCAGACCCAGGCTCTGGTGTCTCATTCACCTCCTCCACCTTCTTTGCTTCTTCTTTAGGAATGTCATCTTTTGTCTGGTTAATCAACACATAAAATTAAAAATATGTGTAGATATGTGCAGAAATGTATTGGTATTCAACACATTTAATGAACTTAAGTTAAAAAACAAATCAAATATATAGTGTTTTTTTCTTCAATAGATTAGTTGTTTGAATTAACAGCAAAAAAACATACTTATAATATGGTTCTTTTAAAAATAGTATACTGACGATTTGGCAACAATTGAAAAAATAATGCAACAAGCATGTCTGTATTGGTAGCTAGTTTAGACTACAATAAATGATGAAATATAAACCTGTTCTGTGGCCTGGACAGGAGGTTCCACTTTCTCACTTTCTTCAGCTTCTGAAAAATTAAATTAAAATAAGTCATGATTTGTACATATTGAACATTACAACACTGGACTGTTATTATCTACATGTATTCGGCAGCTATAGAAGATAAGGTTACCTTTGTTCTCAGTTGGGGTATCCCCTTGGCCTCCTTCTTTACCTAAAAATATAATAATAAAATAGTGTGAGTGACAGAAGCTCAAATCAAATATTCTAATTATAATAAAAATGTCCCATTCCATCTTTATTTATTTTTTTTTTTTACAAAATATTATATATTTCACAGTCAGTAGCTTAAAAAAACTTTCATTCATGTATCACCTAAATACATGCAGTAAATCTAAAGACTTTTTTAAATTTACAGTATATGATAACACAATTGAATTGCAATACACACATATATCTATATATACATTTGATGAGTTACACTGTACATGAAAAGAAATTTCATATGCATATGATGAAAAAAGAAATGCATGAGGCAAAGTACTGTGAAATCATAAATTTTCATGGGTTTAATTTTCGTTGTTTTTGAGGTATGACAAGACCCACGAATTCATGTCCTAAGAGATTTTCCTAAAACAACGAAAATTTGACCCCACAAAAATGTGATTTTACAGTATTTCTTATCATATTAAATCATGCTTTGATCAAAAACATGTCATGCAATATTACATTAGATATACAATAGATCAGTTGTAGGGAAGTTTGGTACATTCTTCTCCCCAAAGTGTGACAGTTATGCCTAGAGAGATGTTTTGGGGAAGCACATGCTGGTGACTTTAGTTTATAGTTGAGGACAAGTCGCCTTCTTTCAATGTTCTGTGATCTTTGTAGACTGTGGTAGGATATACAGAAATCTTGCATTGTGATGCAAAGCTAAAAACTGAGATTTGGGTTGAAGAGTAAAAATGGAATTCATGCAGTATTTTATCCACTTCAAAGTCAGGTAATGCATTATAAGTACTGCAGCATATTGTAGAAGTGTAAATTTAAAGCTTGACATAGTGGAGCAGAATGGGGCTTTTTTTCAGTAGAGTTTATAGGTTTTATTTTGTATAATACCTCTTTGTACCATCACTGTACTATCATTTATGATGTCATTGCTTTTGGGGTTTACATGCTCTCTTTTATTAGGAAATGCAAAATTTTGGTCTCTATTCTCCTGTACATTGGATTTGTCAGATTCATTCTTTTGATCATTTGTTGTTTGTTTAGGAGATGAATCTTCATTTAAAAGAAATATTTCTTGGCAAATTACATCTGTGTTTGTCAAATCACTCCTTTCCAGTGCTGTATATTTATCATTCTCTCCAGGTGACATCTCTTCTGATTTACCAAGATTAGCATCATTGTCTCCTTTGACAAAATTCTTCATGTAATTTTCTGGATTATTTTCCCTTCTTTCATCAGATTTAGCTAATTGGGAAACTTCTGCATCAGAATTGTCAAGTAAAGTTACTTTTCCTGAGTCTACAGGGATCACAGATCTCTTAGTTGTCTCCTCTTTCTGTACATCTGACTGGTGTGTTTTACTTTGAGTTTCTTTATCATTTTGTGGAGTTTCTCTATCTTTAGGGGAAGTCAATGGGGATTTTACCTCCTGTACATCATCCTTATGCTTAAGCCTGTACCTTCTCAGAGCCTCTGCTTTCAGTTTGTGTGTGGCCCCCCTCAGTGAAAGTGTCTTTTTCCCCTTGGGATGTGAATCCTTTTTCTCTATTTGTTAACATTTCAATATTGTGAATCATGAAAATGTAATTGGTATCAAGTCCGTTTGCCCAAATATTACATGATTGCCAAAAGTCTTGTCAAGACAAATACATTTTAATACAAATATTAGAACTAGAATAATACATGGAAAAATTGTGTATTTTAATTCATTATCAATGGCATTATATTCTTTCTTCATATTAATTTTTTATGCCTCGAAGCATTTTTTTTTTTTGCACTGTGTCCCTTGTTTATGACAAAAATGACATCATTTTGATCTCACATTTCTCACAATTTTTGAAAAAATTAAAATATCACGTAAACGTGCTGGTTTCTCTGACCGGATAGTAAATTATTTCAACACTGTAAATAGTTGCATTAATTAGAACGACTTTATGTTTGTAAAGAATTATATAAATTATAGCTTGATTCAAAAGGAATGCTTACGAAATAAATAAAAAGTAAAACACAAATGCAACCATATAAAATTACAAAAAGTTTGCAAGCAGAAACAACTTCAAAGATCTATTTATCAAGATATGTTTTGATCTAACCATCTAGCTGAATTGTATTAATTACAGTTTCTTGTTATGTATTGCTTTCCGTATCTACTTTTCCTTTATGTGAAGATATTTATTAAGATTACTACGTATCCTTTATTTTTAAATCTATCGACTTGTTAATCTATAAAACATTAAAAAATGGATATAAACTTACTTTTTTCGTCATCCATGTTCCCTTGTTGCTAAGAAGCACCGGGTTGCTAATTTAACGTATAACGAACCCGAGTTGTGGTAATTTTCACACGCCTGATATCGGATCTCGATCGAAATTGAATATGATCATACCAACTGTATTTTTTTTTAATAGGTGAAACCGTGAAAGAAAAAACAATTACATCCATGAAATTGTTTACATTTACAAAATGTTTATTTATACATTAGCTTAAAATCGTGATGTCTTTATCATGTTTTTTTTCCCACTCGATTGGCGATGCTTTAGAACTGTCACCCTAAAAGTATGTTATTGCATCAGGTCCCTGATTACATTCATAATTTTATATAAAGTCTAGGATTTTTTATATCATTGAAAGCTGCTTTTTCAATAAAAAGCAACTCGAAAATTTACCTTGTCATTGCCAGCAGTGGTCATTTGCAAAATTATTTTGTTAAAAATCATTCTGATTGTACACACAAGTACTCTGAAGTTGACATCAAAAAGATGCTTGAGTTTCTGATTGACAATATCTATGTCGTTTTTGGAGACCAGGTCTTCCAACAATCTGAATTATTGGAATTCACATTTCTTTTAAAAAGATTAAAATAATTTTCAATATAATATTTATGAAAAGGGAATTAAACCAATTGCGCCCCGGTCATAGCAGACCTGTTTTTGTATTCATATGAAGCAGAATTGTGCAAAATCTTATGCGTGAAAAGAAGAAAACACTTGCTGTGACCTTCAACTCGACATTTAGATATATCGAAGACGTACTGTCAATTAACAATGGTAATTTCCATTCTTATGTCCATACGATATACCCTAGCGAGCTTGAGATAAAAGATACCACAGAGTCTGACACATCTGTGATGACTTTAACTTTTCTATCGTCAACTCTCCTTACTTATGCAGCAATATACCTTCATCACCTGCATACGGTGTTTATATATATCTCAGCTGATTCGATACGCAAGACCATGCTCTACGTAGGAACAATTTCTAAAACGAGGTAAATTATTGACAAACAAGTTGATGAAACTAGAATTTCAGCTGTCTCATTTAAAGTCATCATTTCGTAAGTTTTATGGTCGATACAATGACCTTGTCAGCAGATACAATTTATCATTGAGTCAAATGCTGACTGACGTTTTTCATACTTAATGTTAGTCCAATATTCATACACTGCATTGACGACGGATTTTTCCGTTAATTCCCGATCATGACAAAGAGCACACGTACGGCGGGTGTGACCGGTCGGCAAGGGATGCTCACTCCTCCATGGCACCTGATCCCACCTCTGATGTTTCGGAGGTCCGTGTTTGCTCTGTTCCTATTTTGTATTGTTTTATGGACTTTTGGTCTTGAATACTGTTTGTTATCTCCATATGTTTCATTAGAACTGTCACCCTCAAAGTATGTTATTGCATCAAGTCCCTGATTGCATTCATAACTTTTTTTGTTATTATGATACATTTCTTGTGTGTTATTTAATTTATGCATCGCGTGAGGCCCATAAGATAATAAGGATCGAACAAAAAAATCAAAAGGGGGGGGGGGGGGGGTAGATTGCATTGATTCGAAGCGATATAGATTTGAAAAAAAAAATCTTGTACGTGTATGTATTCTTAATAAATTAACAGTTTAACAAGGCTATTACAGCTGTCTATCATTCGTCAAAGTTTAGATTAACAAAGTTACCCTGTATTTATGCCCCACCCTAATTGAAATGGCTTCTTCGAATAATTAAAGGACGATATATGGCAATATATGCACTTTGAACAAAAAATCCAATTGCGTTAATTTCAAATCAACGAACTTTGAAATTGTTTTTCCAAAAAGTTTATGAGTGCACATCAACTTTTTTTTTTTACCATGGAGACATTTAATACACTTTGAAAAATATATATAAATCATAAATTATAGATACCGTTATTTTGTAACATTTCTTTAAAAACAAAATGATTTACCCTTGTGGAGAACGAGGAGAGGACAGGTAGAGGGACCCTAGCTCAGCCCAACTCTCTATCTTTTTTATCTTTGATACCTATAATTTTTTTCTGATATCAATTGGTATGATATTGATTTCCTTTCTCTCAATAAATTTGAGATAACCTAATTAAAATAGATGAAAAAAATGAGATAAGCTTACTGGGGGTGGGGGGGGGGTTTGCTCGTGGACACCGTATTATATTAAGAGAGAGACTGGGAGTCTCATGGACTATGTCTAAGAACCAATAGAAAACTGACTATACTTTAACCAAACTAGCTTTAAGAAAATCAAAAGCAATTTATTTCACGAGTTTGAGGGGATATTTTGATATTTTCATGAGTGCAATAATTCTAAGTACGCCTTCAGCGTTTATGCAAATTATCACGCAAGCCAATCGATTGATCACATCATGAAATCGAAAAATTAGGCAGTTATTTCCTTGAATCTTTTGCGCTGAAATGCAATAATTTCAAGCAATACTTTTATATCAAGTAACAATGTCGATTTACCCCCTTAAGTGAGACCACACTGAAAAAAAAATTTGTGGCAAAATATTTCATATTATAGAAGAAATTTACAAACAAAACATGAAGTTGATTAGAGGACCTTGCTCCCATAACCTTTTGCATGGTTTTCTCGTAGACATGCTCTTAATACAATTTGAGTCCAACTGCTTTTTGTTTCTCGAGTTTTTCTGGTTCATTTTTTTTGCTTTCTCTGGCTTTCAAAAACGATGCTTTATCTCAGAAAAAAGCCTATTTTTTTTTCATTTTTTAACTAGAAGTATGTGTAGTTATAGTTTGGTAATAAAGAGGAATCACTGTCTGTCTGATACAAAGATTCCTTGATCACAAACCACGTTTAAAATCAGCCCCCCCCCCCCCCCCCCCCGAAAAAAAATAAAACATCCTACTGTAAAGGAAAGCCACTTGCAACTATATTTGAGCTTTCAATGAAATTCCGTTTGATTCAATGCTCATGCTTTAGAATGTGTTATGATATTTATCTCAAAAAGCTGATATTGTGTTAAATATTTCTGTCAATTCTACCAGAGCTGAGTACCGTATACAGGGTTATTTTGGCCCTGTCTTATTTTGGCCCTTTCATACTTGCAAACAATTTTGCCCCGTTTTAAATTCGCCCAGTCATAGTTTTGTTTAAGAAATACTACTGTATTCTTTGAATTCGGGGGCAAAAATTTCCCTGTATACAGTATATATTGAATATTTGTATGCAAACACAAAAAATAAAATCCTTCTGCTGCATGGAAATCTTTTTTTTTTCCCGATACATGTGTATATCTCATCCATAAATCTTAAAATGTTTCAGAAGTTTCACAGAAATCCACTGAAATATTTTTTTATATGACGTTCACACAACTTAGACACAGTACATAAGATTTATTAAATCTTCAGCACACTTAACAATATAATGCTTACTCTTCCATGATTTTTATCCTATATACATGCATACAAACAATGACAGAAAACGACACCATTGTAGAATTTTAACAAAAAAATGTCTAGAGTATCAGCCTCTCTTCTTTGTCATCCTGTTCACCTGCCCCGCCCCCTCCTTTTAGAGCATTGTCCAGCTGGTTGTCTTGTGCGAGTGCCCGGAAGTGCTGGGTAAAGAAAAAAAATTCAATAGTATTAATCAAGCCATAAAAAATGCAATGCTTTTCCTTTAAACAGAAATTAATGTATATTAACCTGTTATGTTACATCTGTGTAATTAGAATCAAGTGAAAATCATGAAAAAGAAAAATACATCAGTTTCAAATTTTGATCCATACCTGAGAATTTTTAAATTCTGAAAAAAGTGTAAATAAAACATGGAGAGCCTGGATCTTTTCATTGTGATGAGGTGATCCTTTGTATACTGGTATGTCAAGGATTGCTGGAAAAAAAAGTCGTGTATAATAAGATTCATGTGTACAGTAAAACCTGAATATAGTAAACCTTCTTAGGACATTCAATTAATTTACTTAGTTAAACATGTATCCATAATTTCCGAGGAAGATCTGCAATGAATTACCAATGAATATATCTCTAAAAATTCGGAAATACGATGTATTGCCATGAAAATGTTGTACTCACAACAGATGAGTTCCACGTACTGAGGGAGATCACAGTCTAGCTCCGCTGTGGGAAGTCCCACCTGTCACAAATAAAACAGACTGGTCAGTTTCTTCTCATTAAAGATGTAGTACAGTCACTACAGTGTGGATAAATTAAACAGTACAAATACTCTCTTTGGTTGTTAGTACAGGAATTAAAGTTGCAGCTATTTTAGACAAAATGCATACATTGCATAATTTTTTTCTGCAACAGCTGCAACATAAATTATAATTCATCCTTCCCATGAATTTAAAGAAATGAATTAAAGAATTTGGTTTGTCATATCTTTTACTCAAACACATATATAACCTTCAAAGCATCTGTATTCAATCAAAAATTAAAAAAAACAACTTTAAAGACAATTAACATTTCATTTTGATGCTTTATAATTAATAAAGTTAAGAACATGCATACCTCTTTAAGTAATTCTTCAAATTCTGGAGGCCATTCCTGCATCAATGTGTCAATATCAGGCATATTTCTAAAAAATAAAATTACATGCATATACTTACAATCTCCTTACATATGAAGATATACACTGAATTTATAAAACAAACAGCACAGAACTTCTCTACAGGGGCTGGGAAACAAACAATCTAGCCAGATTGTAAACAGCTTTCTTTACACGTTATATATTGTGCATAAGTGTATTTGATGAAGTTGGGAAAGCACAGTATCCTTCAATTAGGACACAGAACATGATTACATGTAATGTTAGCAATACAAAAACATATTGCTATATTTTTTGTAGGACAATTATCCAAACTTTATGCACAACTGTCCTCACAATGACATTTCTTAGTTTTAATAAATAAAAACTCTTTTTCATTTGGAATATAAAATTGTAATAAACACTGAAAAGTGAACATTTTAAAGATATTTCATTTCATGATCATACATGAACTTAAATGCAATTTTACACTAGTATAAAAGAATGTTTTATACTGGGCTGTATATATCCATACACATCTTTAAGACCATGATGGATAATGTATCAGAGTATTACACAAGCACTGATTTTATACTTCATGCACAATACAATGCATCTTCCCAAGTCAAGAGTTTCTGATCCACACCGCTCCACATAAACCCTTGACTGAATAGGCTAAGTTTGATGGGGTTAGAAATTGTAAAGAATGGCCTCATGCAAGTTTGCATGAACCAATCAAAATCATTGTTTTATTTAAACTTAAACTAAATTGTAAACAGAAAAACATGCCAGTTTAAGTCCCAAGAATAACACCTTCATCTTTAAAAAGCCCAGTTAAAGGTTTGTCTTAACTTTTTAGTTGAATTTTATTGAATTTATTACCAACTTCCAATATTATCTTGAATTCTCTGTTGAATTCGTTTACTCTGATTTGCCAATAGCAGAGGTCAGTAGAGTTCAATACATACATGCCAACTTTTGAAAATTCCCATGGGGGATTTAGCGCGTGATGACAATTTTCAAAGCTTTAAATTCGCGACATTTTCTCGTGAAATTAAATGATCTTTTTTTTAAATTTATAATATTTGATATCACTGATTAATACAACTCAAGGATTAATTTAACACAAAAAATTGATTAAAAAAAATTTTAAAAAATGTTTTTTTTTCAAAATTGAAATATTTTTGCTAAAATAAGTACCTCTTTCATTAAAAACATGGTTTTTTTCTACCAGGACATATAATTTAGTGAGAAATTAAAAATTGTACAACTTTTAAATCATTTTTTTCAAAGACTAAAAAATATATGAGGTTTTGATACTGTAAAGTCCTGTTTCTGGAAACATTTTTGAGATTTTTTATTTATATATTTCTGCAATTAATTAGAAATTCTAATAAGGTATTAAATTTACTGAAATTTATACCACCTATCCAAAAAAGGAGAATTATTTTTTTTACAGTCATGAAATTTGTCAGGCTTGATGGTGCCATGTGGGTATTTCCTCAAGTCATGCACATACCTATAAAATATTACTTTTGGGAGAAGGAAGGAAAAAGTTCTAATTAACATACACTGGATTGTTTCATCTTGATTTCATAATATTTTAACTGGCAAACTTTACAATATTTTTCATTATAGGTAGATAAAATCAGCAGCTATGCTTTGTAGTTTTCTACTTTGTTTTCAAAAAACGATCTCTTTAGATTCCGATTTTATAGTTTTATTAGTATATCATTGTCTTTAATTTTTGTTTTTAATAAAATGACTAACAATTAACACGTTAATCTATGTGTTTCACCTTGCATACCCCTTAAAACTGACAAGATAATCCCCTAATGTTGCCCCAAGCTATAAGCTACTTGTACCTAACTTGCGTTCGAGCGTGAAGTGATTTCCTGTGGCTAATTAACATTGTTAAATAAACAATGAAACTTATCTGAGTGCATTGAATAAACAAGTTTGACATTGTTATCCCGAATGTCAAAATTCAGCGGTAGGGAATCTTTTAAAATCGGAAATTTTGGTGATTTTTTTCAAATCGGGAAATTAGGGCAATTTTTCTTTCACGATCGGGAAGGCGGGATGAAAGGGTAAATGCAATTTTACACTAGTATAAAAGAAAGTTTGATGTATGTCAATATATGTAAATCCAAACACATGACTTTAAACCCCATCAAACGATGGATTAATTAGTCAAGGGTTTATTACACAAGCCCTAATTTTTATATACTTCATACACAATACAATGATAAAAGACAACAGTAAAAACCTTTTTTAATCTTCAATGCATATTTTAAATTTCATTTGAAGACCTTCAGTTTTTGGAAGCACTGTATACTGATTATGGGGTTACAAATGTATTGATGAAAGTATTTGCGAAACAATATGTAAAATGTAGAGTGCACTGATAATACTGTAATAATTGATAAATTCATCACTTTATCTATACTTACTTGGAATAATGTACATTAGGAGGAGGCTGGGTTCTGTGAAGTTCCCTAATGCTCTCTATCCAGCTCTCAATCTGTTTGGGATTTTTCTCTGCGTTATCTATGCTCTTGACCACTACCTTTTTGTCAGTGGTCTGTTTGGATATGGCCCTGAGCTGTAGATCTAGGACTGTGGGGTCAGACTGTTTGGCGCACGGCTCATCAAGGACGGTCAGTCCTAACGTGTCTGGTCGGTTGTCAGGACGCGTTATCTACAGCAAAATGTATTACCCTATTTTGAATTTAATTGCAGGAAAATTTCCTTGATTTTTTTTAATGTTAAATTTAAAATGAAATAAAAATATATAAGTGTGTGCGTTAATACAAAAGGATTTAGGTTTAAGTAAATATAAAAATAAAAAAAGAGTATTAAATAATTTTATTAATATTGTTTTATTATTTTATTATATTATTAAATAATGACAGAAAAAATTTACATCAATACATGAAATACTGCTTTGAAAAATATCACAATTATTTAAATATTGTATATTAGTGTATTTCTGTACAATTATTATGGAAGGAAAAGGAAATAGAAAATAAATCTACTATGTATTGGTACTAGCTAAGTCTTGGAGTAAAATAGTTATATTGAAAGATCCGAGACCGCAGAGTAGCTTGGTTATAATCCTAAATGTTATACTCAAATAACAAATTGTAATTTTACTAGTACTAGACAATGCTTCCTATTATGGAAATTAATTCAACTGACTTTGTACCAAAATGCGTAAGTGCTTCATTTATATTTTACTCCAGAGTATGTTAATAAAAACACTCTGGTATGCCACACTAAAGAAAGATGGTGAAAGTTATGGTGTAGAATTAAGTGAGGTTCAAACAACACCTGAGATCAAGAGTCCTATTACACAAAGTAATAAAACACAGAATGGAAAGACATTGGTGAACTACAACAGAGTCATCAAGAGAACAGTTCAATAGTGTGTCAAATGTTTGAAGTGCCATCGTCAAAGATCATGGCCAAAATGTACAATCCTCTCCCATTCTGGCCATGGTTGAATGAGACAAGAATATTTTGAAACAAATTAAAATATTTACCAATGCTGGTAAAGCAAAGTCTGAAAGCTCTGTTGATGCTACCTTTTCATTTTTTCAGTACAGCTTACATAAAATTTGTTATTTATTATTAAACTCTTATTCAATCGACACTTGTTTTTCAATGGTTCACAAAATGAAGTCACACATAGGGTGTAATTATTCAAGATTTTGAGACTTTACGCAGTCAAGCAGCCACAGGTAGGAGAGAGCTAAAACAGGAACTCTGGACCACAGCTTGAGACAATGTAGAAGTGCTGGTGAAAGAGTATACCAATATCAGTGTAAATCAGTGATCTATCTACACATAATAGAAGATTACACATCAATAGACAGATTATACATCAATAGACAGATTATACATAAAATAGGCAGATTAATAGACAAGAGGGACAGAGGAATAGACTGGCAAATGTAGGTAGTCAAAATCATTAGCATAAAAGTCATCTTGACAGTTTTCTGGCTCTACAATGAACCCAGACAAACTGACCTTGAGGAAGGCATCAATGTCTCCGACAGCAGGAATAAGGTCAGGGATAAACGGTAGAAGGCTGTGATCGAGTTCTATTGTCTGAGGGGTATATCTACAATGATAACACAGTAAGCCAACACATCAAACAAAAGCCATTACTGACCTTAATAAATGCATCAATGTCACCCACGGCAGGTATGAAATCAGGAATAAATGGTTTTAGTTTGTAATCTAGCTCTATAGTCTGTGGAGTGTACCTGAAATAAAACCATACTGGCAACTGCACATAAGATCCTTTTTATTCCTCAAAACTTAAGCAGAATTCTGTTACAGAACACAATACCTTGTTATGTACTGGAACATTTCTTTAATTTCAGGGGTAACAGGAAGATTTTCATAATCTCCAGGATCATAGGCTCTGAAAAAAAATGTAAACAATAAAGTTTTATCTGCATTATCACAGTTTTCAGTTGATGTTTTGAACAATGATGTTACTCAGTTTTCTCACCCTTCAACTGGAACATGGTCATCATCTTCATCATCATCATCATCATCGTCATCATCATCTGTTTCTGACCCTGAATCATCATCATCATCATCTTCATCCTCATCAAACTGCTGTTGAGGTGGTTGTCTTGGCTGGGGTTTGGGAGCTTGAGATTGCTGCATGGCTTTGGGATCCTGCTGAGGCGGCTGAAATTATATACTTATATCATATTTTTTCTATGTGTATTGATATTTAAGAACAGATTAACATTTTACAGAAGCTTTTTTAAATAAGTAATTAAAATTATGATATTTTATTAAGCCATTAAAATAATCTAAAAAGTTAAATGCAGTTATATATGAAAATCCTCAGACAATATTGACATAGGATATATATACTGGTGGATTCATGTTGTCCTCAAATTCCTCATCGTTTTCATCTGACATGGCTGCTTCTGGGGGTGTGTCTCCTCTGCTATGTCCTCCTTGGCCTGCGGGGTCAGAAGCTGTAAATGTTAAATTGATTCAGCATGAATACCTGTCCTCAATTGTAAAGCAGAAAGACTTTCTTTTAACATGTTTTTTTTTAAATTATTATTTCTTTGTTGTTGCAGGTGATTAGATCTTAAGTGATTTTTTTTCTGTAAGATTAAAATGTCTCCAATCCTTATGCCACCATGAATATTGATTATTAGTGGAAAGTACAGTAGAAAAGAAACTCTCTTTATATCAATACTAATTAATAAAGTGTTACATTCCTAAAATTTATGATGTTCCCCAAATGATTAACTATTTATTTGTGTGCCAAAAACACATACATAGTAAAACCTGATCTTTATGCTGATATTAAAAGTAATATTTGTTCTTGGCATAATTTACAAATGTAGATACCCTTTAGTAGTATTTTAAAGATTGCAAGAATTTTGTTTTAAAAATATTTATTAACTGTACTATACAGAAAAATATAATCTTTTTAACTTGCCCCTATCATTTGGAGGACATAATAAAAATTGCAAACCCAACAGCCAAAGCATCATCACTCCCCCTGTCAATCCCAGAACACTGCAGTTTTTAAATCAAGTTAATAAATATGTTACAACCTAATGGTTAACTGAATACATGTACTTCAATATCAAGTCATATACTTTCCGAGACAGTAAAAAAAAACAGGGACAATTCACAATACACAACAGCTGGACTACAGCACCTTACTGCCACAAGTACAAAGTTATTTTCTTAGTTATGTTATTTGTTGTATATATGTAGATTGAAAATGATATATATTCTATGCTTAAAAAAGAATTACCATCAAAACTGTGTGTCGGTGAGGCTGGTGGCACTACACATAAGGCATGTAACATACCATTATTGACATGCATGTACTACATTAACTTTCTTTTTAAAGAAAAACCTATTTTTCAAAATCAAAGGATTAAAATGATAATAAAATTTACATTACTTTAACAATTCTTCTGAAACATACAGTGAGACTCAGAGAAACATAACTTTACTGATAAGATGTCTGAAGATATTTGAAGTCTATTTTGAATTATTTCAAGAGTTATAACTACAATGAAGAAAAGAAGTGTAAATCTACAGTACATGTAGTATGTAATTCTCAACTTCTACACTACTTAAGAAAAAAATTAAAATTCTGATGTCCCTTATTTTTAAAGACATCGACCATGATTAAGACATGGTGAAACCTATCATCAGAATTTTTGAAGACAATACTAATTTACCTGGTGGTCGCCTTTGGCGAGATAATCCTGGGTTACATGATGAAATGAAAGAAAAAAAGATAGATGTCTATAAAGATGAACATGGTGACAATGATATTTTGCATAGAAATATAATTAAGAACACAATGATTTAAGTAGCTTTTGCAAAGACTAAAATCTTTATCATCTTAAACTCCGTTAAAAAAAGTAAAAAAAAAAAAAAAACAAACAAACAAACAAAACAAACATTTAGGCCATCTATAAAAATTGTTTGTTTGCTCACTCCAGACCAACTGGTCTAAAATGTCCAGACTCGTTACTAATTTTTAAGCTCCAGAAAGCGATAATGGTTTTTTTCTTTTAATTCTTGAATTTTCTCATCCGGCTTATATCAATCTGATTAAAATAAGATCTTAGTTACACTCTGAAATTTTGATGGTCTCCATCTTCAGAATTTCTGAGCGTAACAAAGATCTGATTTTAGTTAGGTTGTGTCAATGTGTATGTGAAAAAAATCTATCCCATCTACCTACAGACCCTCTTTTTACAAAGTCAGGAGAGGGCAAAGTAACATTTATTTATAAATGCCTTCACAAGTTCAGATATCTGTGGTTTAAATGTCATTTCTCTTTTGAATATTTTTTCAGATATTAAATTTCTTTTCTTTCTTTTGACAGATAAAATGCATAAATTTATTTTATATCAAAATCAAACAAATATATGTCCTTGCACAGTTTCATGACTTATTTTTAACCAACTTTCACACGTTTAAGAATCTAATTTTAAATTGCAATAGCATGAAAATAAATAAAAAATGTGAAGATCTTAACTTTTAGAGAGAAAAAATGCTACTTAAACATGTAGCACACATCTTTATTGTATGTGTTAGTAATGAAAGAACTTTTCAAAGTAAAAAATGTCAAGAAGTTTCCATGAATACATGAATGTAGTTTACATATAAAGTATAGTATGTATACAGTGAAAAAGAACTCCCTAATGTCTTATGATTTGTAAGAAGCAGTTTTCCTACCTGGATGGACCCGGGGCGTTGGTGAATATTCACTGGCCACTTCCTCTCCGTCTGGGATTTCTAGAGCCTCGTCGTATGGCTGATTTTGCACATTCAGGATTCCCTGTCAAATATTAAAAACCAAGTTTCAATAACATTAACACATATCTATTTATAAAAAAATATTATGTCCATAGCAGTGAAACATCTGAAAATAATAATCAGGTGGTTAATCATCCCTTGTCAGACAATTTAGATGATAAAGCACCAACACTGTATCAACCAGAAGTCTCTGTCAAGACTGTAGCTCTACTGGTTTGTACTTATAACAAAGGATGAGAAAAGAAGCCATTGCCATCAGACCAAAACTGTAGGATGACTAGCGTTTTAAAGGAATTTCAAAGAAAATTCAATTTTGAGTAACCATGGCAACATCGTTCATCAAAATTAAAATCTAATGCACTATTTTATGTATCTTAGTGTAGTCTACTTGTGTGCCAAGATATATTGAAATCAAATCAAAACTGTAGGAAGAGTAGCGTTTTAAAGAAATTTCAAAGAAAATTCTATTTTTAGTAACCATGGCAACACCGTTCATCGAAATAAAAACAAATGCACTATTTTATGTATCTTAGTGTAGTCTACTTGTGTGTTACGTAATATTGAAATCAGACCAAAACTGTAGGAGGAGTAGCGTTTTAAAGGAATTTCAAAGAAAATTCTATTTTTAGTAACCATGGCAACACCGTTCAACAAAATCAAAAACCGATGCACCATTTAATGTATCTTAGTGTAGTCTACTTGTGTGTTACGTAATATTGAAATCAGACCGAAACTGTAGGAGGTCCTCGAGGAGTAGCATTTTAAAGGGATTTCAAAGAAAATTTTATTTTTAGTAACCATGACAACACCGTTCACCGAAATAAAAACCCATGCACTATTTTATGTATCTTAGTGTAGTCTACTTGTGTGCCAAGTAATATTGAAATCAAATCAAAACTGTAGGAGGAGTAGCGTTTTAAAGGGATTTCAGAGAAAATTCTATTTTTAGTAACCATGGCAACACCGTTCATCGAAATCAAAAACCGATTCAGTATCTTATGTATCTTAGTGTAGTCTACTTGTGTGCCAAGTAATATTGAAATCGGATCAAAACTGTAGGAGGAGTAGCGTTTTAAAGGAATTTCAAAGAAAATTCTATTTTTAGTAACCATGGCAACACCGTTCATCGAAATCAAAAACCGATGCACTATTTTATGTATCTTAGTGTAGTCTACTTGTGTGCCAAGTAATATTGAAATCAAATCAAAACTGTAGGATGACTAGCGTTTTAAAGGAATTTCAAAGAAAATTCTATTTTTAGTAACCATGGCAACATCGTTCATCGAAATAAAAAACAGATGCACTATTTTATGTATTTTAGTGTAGTCTACTTGTGTGCCAAGTAATATTGAAATCAGACCAAAACTGTAGGAGGAGTAGCGTTTTAAAGGAATTTCAAAGAAAATTCTATTTTTAGTAACCATGGCAACACCGTTCATCGAAATCAAAAACCGATGCACCATTTTATGTATCTTAGTGTAGTCTACTTGTGTGTCAAGTTATATTGAAATCGGATCAAAACTGTAGGAGGAGTAGCGTTTTGAAAAATTGTTTACAGACAGACGGACAGACAGACAGTCGGACGGACGACGGACACCTTACTATCGCATAAGCTCTTCTGGTCTCTGACCAGTAGAGCTAAAAATCAAAACTTTGTTTGCAGGATATATCACAATTTTTGACTGCATGCCCCTTGCACTATTTTCTCTCGCGGACTAGCTGACACAAATTCCAAAAAAATAAATAATAAATATTCAAGTTTATAAACACTTCAAAGCAAATCAGATAGGATATTCTTATTCTGTAGATCAAAAATATTGTAAATAAGCCAATATTATACAAGAACCTGTACGCAAAATACTCAAACGAAAATAAGATTAGTTTCGATACATGGGGAATCCCTTACCATTAACATAACATGAGTTGATACCATCAACTTGTAAAAAGCAGTAATTTCAACCATTTCACATTTTTGTTTTCTCTAATTTTGTATATTTATGAAAAGTAATTCAAGGTAACATGTTTTTCACTTTCAACAGGCACGATACAGTGTTAATGAAAAGAAGGGTAAGTGGTAACTGAAAAAAGTTTGAAACTAACCCCCCCCCCCTACCCGCACGAAACAGGATTTCCAGGTTTGGACAATGCTCAAATTCTCCTTTTTTTTTGTCAAGTTTTTTTCAGGTTGAATTTTTTCTCTTTGATTTAGCCCCATCCCTTTTTTTTCCAATTTTCCAACGCCGTTGAATCATGTTTTCCTGAATTTACAGTATCAACATTTATACTAAGTCAATATATCGGTTAGCCTCAATATAGACCTTTTTTAGCTCACCTGAGCCGAAGGCTTAAGTGAGCTTTTCTGATCAAAATTTGTACATTGTCTGTCGTTGTCGTAGTCGTTGTCGTCATCGTTGTCGTCATCGTTGTCATCGTCGTCGTAAACTTTTTTTCATTTTCATCTTCTTCTCAAGAACCACTGGGCCAATTTCAACCAAACTTGCTACAAAGTATCCTTGGGTAAAAGGGATTCAAGTTTGTTCAAATGAAGGGTCACACCCTTTTCCAAGAGGAGATAATTATGAATTGGAGAAAAATTAATGGCATTATTAAACCAGAAGTCTCTGTCAAGACTGAAGCTCTACTGGTTTGTACTTAAAGCAAAGGAAGAGAAAAGTTCTTTAGCAGTTGGGAATATTGAAACTTTACCAGAACAATAAAAAAAAAAGAATAATGATCCTTGATTAAGTTTCTTTATGTTCTTAGTATAGTCTACTTGCATGCCACATTATATTATATTCAGACTTAAACTGTATTTGGAGTAGCATTTTGAGAGTATTTAACAGAAATTTCTATTTTTAGTAACCAAAGCAATAATGTTCATCAAAGTCAAAAACTGATACATGTATATAGAAATTTGTATCTTAGTGTAGTCTACTTGTGTGCCAAGTTATATTGAAAGCAGACCAAAACTGTAAGAGGAGTAGCATTTTGAAAGAATTTCACAGAAATTTCTATTTTTAGTAACCACAGCAACACCGTTCATCGAAATCAAAAACTGATATACAAAATTATGTATCTTAGTGTAGTCTACTTGTGTGCCAAGTTATATTGAAATCAGACCAAAACTGTAGGAGGAGTAGCATTTTGAAAGAATTTCACAGAAAATTCTATTTTTAGTAACCAGGGCAACACTGCTCATTGAAATCAAAAACTGATAAACAGAATTATGTATCTTAGTGTAGTCTACTTGTGTGCCAAGTTATATTGAAATCAAACCAAAACTGTAGGAGGAGTAGCATTTTGAAAGAATTTCATAGAAATTTCTATTTTTAGTAACAACAGCAACACCGCTTATTGAAATCAAAAATTGATATACAGAATTATGTATTTTAGTGTAGTCTACTTGCATGCCACATTATATTGAAATCAGACCAAAACTGTAGGAGAAGTAGCATTTTAAAAGAATTTCACGGAAATTTCTACTTTTAGTAACCACGGTAACACCGTTCATCGAAATCAAAAACCTATACACAGAATTATGTATCTTAGTGTAGTCTACTTGTGTGCCAAGTTATATTGAAATCAGACAAAAACTGTAGGAGGAGTAGCATTTTGAAAGAATTTCACATAAAATTCTATTTTTAGTAACCACGGTAACACCGTTCATCGAAATCAAAAACCTATACACAGAATTATGTATCTTAGTGTAGTCTACTTGTGTGCCAAGTTATACTGAAATCAGACCAAAACTGTAGGAGGAGTAGCATTTTGAAAGAATTTCACAGAAATTTCTATTTTTAGTAACCACGGCAACACCGTTCATCGAAATCAAAAACCGATACACAGAATTATGTATCTTTGTGTAGTCTACTTGTGTGCCAAGTTATATTGAAATCAGACCAAAACTGTAGGAGGAGTAGCATTTTGAAAAATTGTTTACAGACAGACAGACAGACGGACGGACGACGGACGCATTACTATCGCATAAGCTCTTCTGGTCTCTGACCAGTAGAGCTAAAAATTAAGTGGACTGACTTTCCGAAGGTCGTTCCATTCTCTTGCAATGCTTTCTTACAATTTTAGTAAACCGTATTCCCTTGGAAGACATTATGTATTTATTGAAATAGGCATTCATGTTTTTCTCTGAAAGTACATAAAAAAAAATAGCTTTTGTTTATCTAGTATACATTATAGTTTATGCTGGCAAAATTATTGAGGGGCACCCCAACCCACCCCTCCCCATCCTGGTTCCTAAATTCATGCACGTAAAACTCAATAGGACCAAGAAAAACGATGAGACTTCTAGAGTTTGTAAAGATCATTAATTACATCTGTGAATGAGTTTCTCCAGTGTGTTGTAAAATCAGTCTTTTTCGCCTTTTGGATGTTGAATGAAAATTATTGAAATGCATAGATTCATGTTGGATACAATTTCATAACTGTTTATTAACTTATTTTGCCTTTTCAAGAGAACACAAAAGTGGTTCCCATTGCCATTTCTTATAGTATAATATTTTTTTATTAATTTTTTTAACAAACGCCTGGCATGTTAAATAGGAGGAAGTTGTTTTTAATCAGGTATGTGTTCTTTCTCGTTGTTTTCTTACAGATCTTTTTTTCATCTTTTGCTAAGGAACAATGAAATTAAGATAAATTTGGGATAATACAGTTCTACCCTCTCTAACGATCAAATCTGATGTTATTTACGATATTGTTGACATTGGATACCAAATTTCTTTTAGACAAATTAAAACACTCTGCGCCTCGTCATATGATTAAAAACAAAAAGACTTCATTTCTAAACAATGAAAATAAGTTTGAAATGAAGCTAACTAAAATGCATTTTTCATATGCTTACATTTCTTTCGTCTTCGCTATCAGGAGACTCCATTTGATTTTCGATTCATTTCAGGAATGCTACCCACAATGCATTTTTCTTCATCCGTATAACGATCCCGATTCTAATACTTTCTTCTGTTCGATGCAACAGGGTAATATATGTGTGAGTAACATTGTCGATAAAGATTAGAAATTACAAAAAAAAAAAAAAACTAAAATAAAGAAGCAGCATGAATTATTTTAGAATTTTGTGTGCTGTATTGCCAGTGGTATTTCTGAGAACTCCAAGCATTTTGTTATTTTTAGTAAATGTAAAATTTAGAGAAAAACAATAACGCTACTAGCTATTTCTTTTTGTGTCCCTGTGATTAAAAGAAGATTCGCTGGTACATGTATATCGTTTTTTGTCCTTCAGACTTTATCACAGGCACTTATTTCGGAAATATTTTTTAACCCATAAACTGTATTATAATACCAATTGACTGAGGCGAAGGTAAGGAATATATATGGCTTTCATACTTCACGTATGTATTCCTTGTGAAAAGACCTTTCATTGGATACCAACATCTTTGACCTTTTGACCTTGGAGTTTGACCTACTTTTTAAAAACAAACCTTGACCATAACTTTTGAAGGGTCAGTGCTAGGGCTTTCATACTTCACATATGTAATCCATGTGACAAGACCTTTCATTGGATACCAAAAACTTTGACCTTGGAGTTTGGCCTACCTTTAAAAAACCTTGGCCAGAACTTTTGAACAGTTACGGCTATGGCCTTCATACTTAATATAAATAATCCTTGTAACAAGACCTTTCTTTAACAACAAACAACTTTGACCCTTTGACCTTGACCCTGGAGTTTGACCTACCTTTCAAAAACTTATCCTTGGCCATAACTTTTGAACAGGTGGTGCTAGGGCTTTCATATTTCACAATTGTATTTCTTGTGAGAAGACCTTCTTTGGGTACCAAATTACGGTATTTAGTTTGCATTTAAGAAAAGATTGATCTTCGCTTTGTTGCCATACGGCGGCATCAGTGTTTCACAAACACATCTTGTTTTCTTAATGCATTTGATAAATAATATAGGATTTACATTTCAGGATAGCCAGGTCTAGCCTTAATTTCTTTCTATACATTCGTTGGGAAAGTGATAATACATGATAGGGTTAATTGTAGACGGACTGCATTTCAAAACAATTTGTGGGAATAAAATAACAGATAAATCTTTAAAAATACACATAAAAGATTATGATTTTACATGGTCAATCACCTATCATAAGTCAACAAGGAGATAATCTCGGCTTACGATAGCAAAATAACATCAGCGACTGTATAGTTATATCAGCAGTGTGTATAGTTTATCTCAGTACAAACTCCGCCGTCCAGGATGAGTAAGAAACGCATGAAGCCACGACATTACCGAACTTTCTTTGTATTTTGACTATTGGTACATTAACTGAACTCCAAATACAGGTAAATTTATATTGTGTGATACTGTGATAATTGATTGGTTTCATGAAATTAACTCTGGCATCCATACAATCTGACACATGATTACCACTGTAAAATGTTGAATTAAATCAAATTACTATTGCATGATTATAAAACTACTTATTCTACTAATTTCTAATTAGACTTAAAAAAGACTAATTTCTTGTCCTTTTTCAGTGGAATCATGTCATCGTCTGCTCTTTGCTCCGTCCAGATCCTTCGAGTGTTTGTCTTTGTACTGTTTTGTGACATAGTTTTGACACTTCACGGATGCCGACCATCCCTCTCACTACCAGGAGTCCTCAACTGTTCGTCCAGTAACTTGACATTATATCCTAATGATGTCCCATCCGACGTCACCATTCTGGATCTGTCGCATAATGAAATAACCAATATTGATATACTAAGTACAACCTCTCTTACTCATTTGAACCTCTCCAACAACCATATACAAAAAATAAAGCAGAATGCTTTTACAAAGTTGACCAACCTTGTTCACTTAGACTTGTCCTTTAACCTTTTGGAAGGATCTGATATTATCATTCAGAGATACCGGTTCGAATTAAGCGAATTCCATTCTTTAAAAGTTTTGAGTTTTCGAGGAAACCCGCTTGGATTTGTGTCAAGAATGACTTTTACTTCGTTTGGATATCTTTTACTAGAGGAGCTTGACTTATCATATTGCAGTATCACCACTCTGCAGTCGATGGCTCTCACAAATTTAGTGAGGTTAAAAAGGTTGTATCTACAGTACAACTATTTGACGACTTTATCTGAAGATTCTCTACATACTTTGGGCGAACTAGAGGAACTCCACCTCGGACACAATAACATTAAAACCCTTGGAGTTTTGAAATTTTTCCCACAGCTACACACACTTTATTTGAATTACAACAAGTTGGAGTCACTGGAAGGAAACACAATTTCTCATTTAAACAAACTTGAAAATCTTTTTATAGACCACAACAAATTGAAGTATTTAACACACAATACGTTTCCTGATGGGTTACAGAAGGTTGTTATGGCAGGTAATCCGTGGAGATGCGACTGTAACATGAAGTGGATCTTAACAAACCCGACTAGTCAACAGTTCTTCCAGAACAACTCTTTATTGTAAGTATTCATTGGGTTATACTTTGAGTAACATGCTTTAATGCATACCAATGGCAAAACCATTGCTTTTTATGCCCCTGTTATTGAAGATTCTAGGTTTTATAGTTTTTATTCTGTCCGCACGTCTGTCTGCAAAGGAGCTTAAAACTTTCCCAAAGCCTTTGGTTGATTGGAGTTTCATATTTAAGATATGCATTCTCCATGACAGACCTTTTTAGGGCATAAACCGAAATTTGATCTATTGACGTTAACCTGGGAGTTTGACCCGTTTTTGCCAAAAAAAACGGGTATAACTTTTGAACAGTTGGTGTTTGGGCTTTCATACCTCAAAATTGTGTTTATTGTCACAAGACCTTTCCTTAGATATTTTACTGACATTAGAGTTTATCCCACTCTTCAAGAAACTTTTATCTTGGCCAAAACAAAAATTAAGTATAAGGGCTTTCACATTTCAAAGATGTATGCCATGTGACACGACCTGCCTTTAAATATCAATAATTTAAAGCTTTTGATCTAAGAGTTTAAAAAAGGGTAATTAATAGCAGTTTCTGCCACAGGCACCTGAAGTATGGATAATACCCCTCCCCCCCTTTTTTTTAAATGAAAAAAAAAATGTCAGAGTGTATAATACCTCGAAAATATAAAATTTCCCCGTCAAACACATCTATATGTCGTTATATGCAAGCAGATTGTACTTTTTCTCACGTTTAAAGAATGGCCCTATTCGGTATAGTAAAAATACACAAGGTAAGAAACAAAAGTTGTAAACAAACGGGGGAACCCCTGCTTCGAGACAGATTTCCAAGGTAATAACAGTGTTACCTATCATAATTTTGCAAGCACTATGTCAGGGAGATGTTCTTCTACTAAACTATTTAACCTAAACCCCGCCATTAATGTTAAATATGCCGTAATCGAACGATTTATTAATCGGATACATAAAATTTTCTCCATTGGCAGCGTTGGAGGAGGTTTTGGAGTTGCTTTTCTGTTTCGCCTTATCTGATTGGTTAGATATTTAAACTGTATAACACTTAACCAATCAGATAAGGCGAAACAGAAAAGCAACTCCAAAGCCTCCTCCAACGCTGCCAATGGAGAAAATTTTATGTATCCGATTAATAAATCGTTCGATTACGGCATATTTAACATTAATGGCGGGGTTTAGGTTAAATAGTTTAGTAGAAGAACATCTCCCTGACAGAGTGCTTACAAAATTATGATAGGTAACACTGTTATTACCTTGGAAATCTGTCTCGAAGCAGGGGTTCCCCCGTTTGTTTACAACTTTTGTTTCTTACCTTGTGTATTTTTACTATACCGAATTAAGGCCATTCTTTAAACGTGAGAAAAAGTACAATCTGCTTGCATATAACGACATATAGATGTGTTTGACGGGGAAATTTTATATTTTCGAGGTATTATACATTCTTTTTTCATTTAAAAAAAAGGGGGGGGTATTATCCATACTTCAGGTGCCTGTGTTTCTGCTAGAGCTTTAACATTTCATTTATGTATTTCTTGTACATGTATAAAGACTTTTCCCTATGTTAATAGTAAATATGATAATTCTGAATACGGATGCATGATGATTCGTTCACCTGATCAATACAGAGAGCTCAGGTTGAACGTGACCGTCAACAGGGAATGCTTAAATTACTAGTATTTCCTGTTTATGCACCTGATCCCGGCACTGAACGTTCCATGCATCTTATTGTAGTTACAGGTTTACAAGATTGGTAAAGTTTCGTTATCTTCATTTTCATCAATATGAGCACCTTATCTGTGAACTAGTTCTGTTGATATTTGTGCATGTTCGTTCGTATTTGTTTTACAATTTTTATTTCTAGGTGTACCTATCCATCTCGGTTTCGTGGGAAGAACATCTTATCGCTAGAAGCAGACGACCTCACCTGTATGACGTCAGCAGTCGGAGTTTTGGCCACCGTTCTGCTTACCCTGACGATCATGGTTCTATCGGCGCTTGGAATGACGATCGTCTATAAGAAGCGCCACTGTCTGCCCTGTTTGAAAGACCCCAGTGGTCAGTATGTGGCGGTTTTCACAATGGACGACGGTCAGCAAAATGAACCCAGTGTTACAATATCAGACACGAAAACACTTGTCAAAGAAGTTGAAATATATGCGTGATTGTGTCATTTAATAAATGAATATTAATTACAAGTCAGTATTCTAGAAGTTGTTTTGTTATACCTTTATAAATGTGTTCCTGTACAAATCTATAAGAAAAAAGTCTAACATTTCTGATGTTTTGTTGAGCGGGCATAAAAAAATCGATGTTTGACCGCTGACTGAGATGTTGGACCTGTCGATGAGATGTTGGACCGCTTACGTCACACAACGGGTAGAGCTTAATCTCATTTGCATTCGTTGATGTTTAACTGTGATAGACCTGATATTTACATGTACATCACAGAAAATCAGTACTATACAAGATGCATGTGTGTCAAAAAAATTAAGATAAAAGGTATAACAAAACATTTATTGACTGTGTTCTTGGGCAAAATACGTTTCATCGACCCTCGAACCAAACTGGCGTCCGTCAAAACGCAATATGCCCTCAAACCCAGTCAATAAAATGTATGGTATTGTTTTTCTCCTTATGAGCCTTTCTAGTTTTTATACTACGGCATGTACACGTCAGTTTAAAAAAAGAAAACTTGTAAAGCTTACAGGCTTGGCAAAATGATGCATTCCTTCAATTATTTTTCCAATATATACTTCAGTATTGAAAACAGTGCTAATTTACAGTTGTGCCCAGTCGGTAAAAAGCCAGGATGTATGTACTTATATGAATAAATAAATTTTTGGTTCTGCCTCTTCAAAGTAACGTCTAATGACTTTTTTTTTCTTTTTCCTTTTTAAGATTGTCTTTCGGCAATTACCTTCTTCCATCAACAGAACTCAGACAATATTTATCACAAGGATGGAACCAATGGAAAAATTAAATTTTAATCTTTGTATGCAATGTAAATGTGTTCATGGAAATTAGGCGTAAAATATGTGTTAATCCGGGACAAAATCATACAGAGTGATCAAAATGCATCCGGTCATTTGAACTTAAGGATGATGTCAAAGGACTTCAGAGTTCAAGACGAGAGTAAACATTTATCTCCTGGACAATAGAATATACACATAATTGGTTAAATAATTGGTAAATGGTTCTCATGTAAATATCATGTGATTGAATGTAATTTTCTGTTTTGCACATTTCTAGAAAGTTAGCGGCTGGCTTGCGCTAAGAGAGCAATACTGGGTAGCATTCCCAAGGCCAGTTCTATGTATTTATAAAAAGAGGATAATGCGAGTCCGGAGTTTAATTACTTTCCATGTTTGAATTGTTTTCTCATTTTAATACAAAATACAACATATTGAAAAATTAGATTTCTTTGAGTGATTTTTGTTTTGATTGTTTCACAATTTGTTGTTTATACAACCAAATATTTATATCCCATATATACGTTATTGTTGTTTAAAATCCTTTCCGTACCCTTATTTAAAAGCAAAATAAGGGGTCTATCTGTATGTATCTGTCCCATCACACTTTGTATGGCTTTTGTAACAAATATTATAATGAACTGTCCCTAAAAAGTAAAAATGCTTCCGCACGTGTATATATTATATATACATGCACACTATAGTCTAGTGTTTGAACCGACCGGAATCAAACACCACTCAAGAACTTCAATATTTTATTTCAGGTAATTAAGTTACATTTCCCTTGAAATATTCTGGAAATAAATTTTTGAGTTTCTTCGGCAGTATCTGTGGGGTACGGATCCTTGATTTCACAATGCTGTTATCTACAATTAATTCCAGTTCATAAATTAGAATAAACATGTTTTAACCAATATATTCCATCATAAAATAATACTTAGGCAAAAACTGTGATTCGCTAAAATAACTTACATAACTGTAGTTAAATGAGGAAACCTAATGGCATCATGACACTGTAAAACGACCGATTTTCATTCAACTCTCTAGACTCAAAGCACGTGTATCGTATTACATGTACCGGTCTTGTAGAGTAGGCTTTCCCCCCGGAAAACTGGCTCTAAAGTAACCCCCCCCCCCCGGAAAACTGTCTCTAGAGTAGGATTTCCCCCCAGGAAAACTGACTCTAGAGTAGGTTTTCCCCTACGGAAATCCCACACCAGAGTCAAGTTTCCGGGGGAAATCATACTCTGTGCAGTAGTTATATAGTGCGATTTCCCCTAAAGCCAATTTTCCCCCAAATGAAATACAACTGCTCTACTTATTTTTTGAGGAGGAATGATTGGCACATTGCTATAAGTGTCCCTTCTTCAAAATGGTGACCAGATGTATTGAACATACGTATACATGAAAAATGAACATGAAAATTTTAAATTCGATTTTTCTTGGCTTCCTTCATGCCATTTTTCAAAAATCAAATACATTGATGAAAAAATGGGATTTCAGGAGATTTAATATGACAAAAAATTATATCCAGATTAATAAGGATGGTTACAGAAAGGTGGAAATTTGAACATCATAGTAAGTTTACAATTTCTTAATCTACAAGAAAGTTTATTATTGTAATCATTTACAACCAAAATAGGTCCAAAAATATATACCAACCCAAACATCCATCTTTTGTTTGTTTCATCATATTTTAAGAATATTTACATTTCTTGTGAAAGCTATATATTTTGGTTGAGATTCCATGATTTGAATTTTATGCTTAGAAAATTCTTACAATTATAGGTAAAAAAAACCCCCCACTCATTTACCTTTTAAAAATCAGTTTGTCGTTTATCTTTTTGTTCACAAAAATATTGCGGCTGTGGTTTGTATTGACTCAGTAACAAGGAGGAAATCCTACTCTGAGAAAGAAAGAGGGGGAAATTTGGCACTGGTGTGAGATTTCCGCTCAGGGGGAAATCCTACTCTAGACTACGATTTCCGAGGGGGAAAGCTGGCTATGGGGGAAATCCTACTCTTCAATACCGGTACTATAGAAAACTCCAGTAATAATATGGCGCTACAAGGCTTGTCCAAGAAAAAAGCAAAAATTCCACTATTTTTCATTTTAACAATACTCATATTTGCCAAGGAAATTATTAAATTATGCATGCATAAAAAAATTTGATAATTTGATAATTAATTAATGTCAAACTTTCCTTCTCTTGCAAGGAAAAAGAATTTTCATGGGGACAGCATTTGTATATTTACCAACAATTATAGTTCTGGTAAATTTTCCTTCACCAAAGGCATTGAATGCTGCCATTTTGACTTCGTATGGGTATTGCTCGTGAACATCATGAATCACGTGACTGTTTTTCTGGGCATCTCTGACGTAATATTTAGTAAATGGTGCCTCGTAACTTGATGTCTTTCTAATTGCAATGACGTAACCATCGACCGCAGGATAGGTGATGTGATCTGGGGTCTGTTATATATATAAAAAAACACATAGAGCATGTAAACACACACACAGTATGTTTATTTCCTTGTAAATAGGATTATCTGAATGAATGCATGTATAGTATACGTTTTGCTTAGAATTGGTAGTATATATCCATTTATATTTTAAAATATAATAATAATAACAAGAATTTCAAGTGATATTATTACCGTCCAAACAATGTGTAGTTGACGTTTATCCGTCATCATTTCGTAGAGTTTTATTATCCTTGGTTTAAAATCTGGACCTGAAATATAAAATTATCAAAGGTTTAACAACTTAAACACAGACAATTACATACCATCCTACAGTTCATATATTCTCACCTCATAAGACTGGGAAATTCACGCCGCAAGAGAAAACGTTAACTTAATTTTGTCACATGTCTAGTTTGTCGACACAATTCAAAGGCATAGGCGTCGGAACTGGGAGGGGGCAAATATAAACATAATATAGGCTGTGGAAATTGGAGTTTACCTTTTTTTGTTGGTTTAGCCCCCCACTTTCAATTAGCCCACCTTTCAATTTGCCTCCGACGCCCACGCAAGGGTTACATTAGAAGAATGGTACAATACATATTATTTCAAAACAACTATTTGAGAAATAGAACTAAAATATGTAACTTAGAATATTTAAATATACAGAAAAACATACCCCTGGACATCCGTAGCTTAATAGAGTCTGGCTTGGTTACTGCAAAATATAGTTTTTGTTTCATAAATACATGTATTGGATAAGCTCAGCTTCCTATACAGACCAGTCTGGTTCTGGTTCATCCTAGCTTCAATCATAAGAGGTACGTACTTTTTCCAGAAAATCTTGTTTTTCTACTCGTTTACTTACAAGTGCTTTATAGACAATTTAAAAAAATATTATGTGATACATTACCAACAAGAAATGAGAGATTTACCGCCAGTTCTCAGCATTGCGGGGGCGGAGGACCGACCACGGAGTCTGGATGTACATGCCGCCACTCTAATTTCATAGAGAGTGCACTCACTTAGACCAACGATCATGTGGTTTGTGACCTCACTTCCGGGCACAAGTTTCTCTTTTAATTCCGTATCTAATCCACTTCGTTTATACAAAATCAAGAAATTTTCAACAATCACACTGGATACGTCTAAAGGAATCTGAAAGAAGAATATTAAAAAAAATTACAGGCTTAAGCTATATATTACTTGAAAATTATTCAAAATGATATTGATATATTTACCTTCCAGAAGACTTGTATACAATGTCCACTGTGAGCAGAGAAAATTTTTGTGATGACTGGTGTTGGTAGCAAGTCTAAAGTAAATGAGTAAAGGGTTTTTACTAAATTTGAACAAATACTGATCGCGACTGTTTAGCTTGAAAAAGACACAAACAGGTATGCTACAGTACCATTACACTTCAAATATAAAGACAAGTAATTTTCTTACTTTGGCGTTGAGTGTATTGAAAATCTGGAAAAAAGGGGGAATAGAAAGATAAATATATACAATACACGAGTATACAGTAATATAAATACGAGTTCAACTTGTACAATAATAGATTTTTATTCTTATTCTTTTAAGATTAAATTACCAGAAGAACACCACGTAATTGTGTCGGAAAAATCACCAAATTCACGACTTGTGAATGCAGAAATCTTTACATCATATCGTTGACTAGCACGTGACATAGCAATCACATGACTCGATACGTTAGAACCTAATAAGGTGCAACTGCTGTAATTAAGGTCAAGGTCACTTCTTCTGAAAGCCAGAATGTACCCGAGTATCTTTGTAGGCGATGAAGGGATCTGGAAATGAAAAGCAATTACTTTATAAGAATTACATGCCATTGTCAACCGAGGTGCAGCCGAGGTTGACACTAGTTGTCGAGGGATGATCAATTTCTTTGGTATACTAAACGACATACAATTTTTATTATATTATACTGAATGTTTTATACAAATACACATATACCTTGCGCACATTAATTTCACTATTTTGTGGAAACCGTCATCGAGCACTGTTGTCTGTTATGTCTGTTATACTCTGGAGGGTGTGACTTCATAATTCATTGGATAATAGTGTTTTTTGTGCGCCTAGATCGATAGATCCGGGGCATATATTGTTTTTGTCCTGTCTGTTTGTTTGTCTATTTATCTGTTTGTCTCTTTGTCTGTTTATCTGTCTGTCTTTTGTCAACTTTAACCTTCGCCATAACTTTTGAACCATAGGAGATAGAGACTTCATATTTGATATGCATACTCCACTATTTAAGTTCTTTCAAATGACACCAAGGTCAAAGACCTTGTGACATTGACTGTAACTCATATGCTAAAAATAACTTTTTCGATATTGTTGACGCCGGGCGCAGTGTTTCACAAACACTTCTTGTTTACCTTGTGCAATATCTTGAAACAAAGTAAACCAAGATGTGTTTGTGAAACACTGATTGCAGCTTGTGGCGAGAGTTGAATTCTCTGAAATGCATTTCAAACTCCAAAAGTCAAGGTCAAGAGGTTAAAAGTGTTGGTACCCAAAGGAAGGTCTTGTTACAAGAAATACACTTGTGAAATACAAAAGCCCTTTTTCTAACTGTTCAGTAATATACCCTCAAACCAAAGACTATGTAGTTTATGTAATAATGATATTGGAGACGAATTCCAACATATTATGTTTAAACCAGCTCTAAATGATAGTAGAAAATTGTTAATAGCAACATATACAACTCGACCAAGTGCTTTCAAGTTTTCAAATTTATTTTCATGTGAAAAAGTATCCGTTATCAATAACCTTTGTAAATTCATTAATGTAGTTAATAAGAGAGTTACCCGTCCAGGTTAATTTATATTATACAAATCCTAAAGTTTTGAATCCGAACATTATTTAATCTAAAACCTTAAAAATCAACTAGTTAAACTTTGTAAATCTATTGGGGTTATTATTGAGAGAGTTGGTTGCTTGATTTATGACACTGTCATTTTTCATCGTTTGTTTTATTTTTCTCACGCATTCTGTATTGTATTGTATTGTACATATTTCATAGTTGTATCTTCTCTATACTGTAGTGCAGTTTAAGAGAATAAACTATTGAATTGAATTGAATTGAAGTTATGACCAAGGTTAAAGTTTTTTTTAAATAAAATGGTCAAACTCTTAGGTCAATAATGAAAATATCTAAACCAGCTGAAAGGTTTTATTACAATGAATACACTTGTGAAATATGAAAGCCATAGCCCCATCCACTCCATAGTTATGGGCTAGGTTAAAGTTGACAACAGACAGACAGATAGGCAAACAGACAGACAAACAGGACGAAAAACAATATACCCCCCCCCCCCCCAAATAGGGGATTTAAAACAAGATATGTTTGTGAAACATTATGCCCCCGATGGTAACACAATTCTGGAGTGGGATGTAGATTGAAATGTTGAATACTTACCCTTTGACAGCGCAATAGTAATTGGCTAGGTTAAAGTTGACAACAGACAAACAATTAGACAGGACAAAAACAATGTACCCTCGATCGGGGGGTAAATAATAAAAAAAATATTCAGACCATAAGTTGAGAACCCTTGGTAAACAATAAATATATTTGATATTAATAACCATACTCACAGTCCACGTAATAAAGAGGCCATCTGAATTGTCTGTTACACAGATTTTAGTGATCTTTGGGACAAACATGTCTTTGGAGTGTTAAGGTGCCAACTGAAAAAAAAGTGAGCTTGTAATGCATGTACAAATTGCTACAAAACATTTTTGGGGGTGGAGTATTTGAAATTCCAATGTACACGGTTGTATATGTAACTGGTGATAAAAATTAAATATGAAAAGACAAGTACAGATTTGTCTTGATTAAAACAGACACAGTTTACTTACTGATGATTCAACACAGTTTTGTAGGAAAGGAGTTCTGTCCATTTTTCTAGTGTACACTGTACACTACAATCTTGTTCTTAGAAGTCTGGTCCACAAGAGTCCATGATCCATCGGTAATCAATGCTTAGATCCGAATGTATGTATCAATGTATGGGTACAAAGTCATTAAAACCGTTAGACGGCCAAATGGTAAGCTATTGTGAAGGCATTTAAAAATCTCAATTCACAGATCTAACAATTAACTTTAATTCATGTCGCAAAGAATATTTTTCTGAAGGATTTAAGAATATTTCAAGTGATTGCAATCTAAGCCATGTAACCATTTTTTTTAATGAGATGTACCTTGTGTTATTATTAAAAGTATTTTTTAAGTTGCTGTAAAATTTCGGCAGAATTGACACGTATGATCTCTTCAGGATTAAACAATGGAGATAAAGAACAGTATTTAAGCACAAAAGTCCATTCAAACAATTCAAATTAGGTGCACAGTAAAACGGATCTCCAAAACATCAGTGGTGGGATCAGGTGCCATAGAGGAGTGAGCATCCCCTGCCGATCGGTCAAACCCGCCGTATGCTCAAGAACTTGATGAATAATTTTCACAACATTGAAGAAGTGACGAGAACTATTTTATCTTTCACATGTGTACTAGAAGAAATACTGCACTCTTTGCCGTAAAGATACCGAGAACTAGATGACCGTAAGCCACAAAAACCTGAAAATATCATTTTATCGACTACTGTATAGATCTTACGAAGTGATGACTAAAATCGAGACTAATGATTTTCATGTTTCATCGCCTTGTTTGTCAATAACTTGCCCTCGTTTTAGAAATTATACATACGTAGAGCATGTTCTTGCGTATCGATTGAACAAACTAAGAGTTATAAACCATATGCGGGGGATAAGGGTATATTTCTACATAAGTACTGGAAATTGACGAGTGTCAAGAGATCCATGGACACCAACGCTCAGCTGAGTAACTCTTACTAATTTTCCCCCTTGCAATATTTATTATGGCCCCACCCTACCCTAGAGGGTCATGATTTGTACAATTTAGAATCTACCCTAACACCTCAGGATGCACAAATGTGAAGGGGGTTAAACCCGTATACAGATGAATAAGATTTCATTGAATTTTTAGCTTTTTTAATTGAACACTCAAGGCAATGTGTCAACATTCGTTAACATTTTCAATGAAAAGTCAAAACGTCTTTGTTTACGTTCTTTAATTAGTTTTTGAATATTTCATATTGATTGTAGAACTAAGGAGCCTATCCGGTAAATATATCCTACCAATATCCTGATCAGTCAGTAATTCGATTGCATTTATATTGTTCTACACAGAGACATTGCACAAGCGCATTTAAATCAGAAAATAATCTTTTGAATGTGGACATTGTCTTTCTCGGATAACCAAGAGGCCCAAGGACCTTATTGGTCACCTGAATATTATGTAACAATGTAAGGGGTCCATACATTGAATATAAAATAAGCTGTGTAGAGTCGTGTTGCCTAAAAGCAAGATCAGCAAAATAATAAAATTGGTGATTAGTAACGAAACACTTTTTACAATATAATAAATAGCCCCTTCCCCTCTTTGAACCACTGAAAATGGAGCCAGATTTTTTCACAATTCTACTCGAGGCACTCTCGATCATTATAACCATGCACTTAGTCTTATTGTGAATCATCCAGGAGTATTCATTGTTGAAACTCATTTACCAATTTTTCTATCATGTATTTAAAGATATCTGATCCAGGATGATAACTCTTCAAAAAGTTATTTTTTAAAAGTCTCACAAAGCTTGACATTGAAGAAATCTTTTTTTGTGCAACAATTTTCATTTTAAGCATCTTAAAATGATTTAAGAACTGAAGAGCTAACTTTTCGCTATGATAACGCATCGCTCATGGATCGGTCAATCGAGTGATTTCTATCGACTTAAGAGGCAGTCCGCCGAAAAACCAGGCAGTATTGTATTAATAGGCGGCACATCGAATGTGAGGAATATTTGATATTTTATTAAAACAATATCAACGTAGTCCAAAAGGAATAATGTAACTGAAGATTTGTTTGAAATTTGCTTATTTAGTAAAATATCCGTGTGTTTTGTGTTTTTGAATTCCCCTATGTAAACCATTGAATGTAAGTCAGAAACAAAGAACTGTAATTTCTAATACATTTTTAGCAGGACTATAATTCACACTTAACTAAATCTAGAAATATTTTATCTTTTTGTTTAAAAAAATAAAATCGGTGGGAAAAACACTTTTGATAGTAGTTTTCTGGCAAAATATATAGACGTTTTTATGAAATTTTGCGATGCAAAATTTATCTCCCGTGGCATCGGTAAACACGGCAAACATCTGCTAAACACCTTTTTATCGGAATCCTAGTGAAATATTTAGAATCGATACATTACAGAAAATTATTAAACAAAAAATAACTAATTTATTTTCAAAATATAATTAATTTTTGCCTACAAACGTAAAATTAAGATGAAAATGGCTTTATTATTCAGGTTGAACTCATATACCTGAAAAATATGGCGTCACAACGAAATACCGGTAGTTACAAGTTTTCCTGAGAAGTTTGAATTTAACTCTTTAATTCCTGAGAAAATGAAAAAAGAAATTTTACTTCGAAATAAGAAAAAATGAAGCTAGAACGCTGTCTGCTCTCAGCTGTTGCATAATGCATGCATGTGCAATTAAATACTTTTTTTAAATAACGAGCATAAAGAAATCAAACAGATGTTTTACATGTAATCTTACATTTACACTAATTTAAAAACAGTAAACTGACTGAAAAGAAATAGTAGACAAGCATAATTTTCAAATAAATTAAAATGAAGAGCCAAGTTTAGAAAATATTTCTAAATTTAACGTAAACAAGAGGCCCACCACTTTGCTCACCTGAGAAGCTTTCAAATTGACCATTCTGTTCTTTACCAGGATTTCCCCCTTGTAATACATATTGCGACCCCACCCTACTCCAATGATCATAGTTTAGACATTTTGAAATCTACACTACCCCAGGATGCTTCCATGTGCACATAAATTTCAGCTCTTCTGGCCCAATGGTTCTTGAGAAGAAGATTTTCAAAGATTTTCATATATATTTCTATGTAAAACTTTAATTCCCCATTGTGGCCCTGCCCTACCCCCGGGGTCATGATTTGAATAATTTAGAATCTACACTATCCCAGGATGCTTCCACATAAGTTTCAGTGGTCCAGTGGTTCTTGAGAAGAAGATTTTCAAAGATTTTTCCTATATATTTCTATGTAAATCTTTGATTCTCCATTGTGGCCCCGCCCTAACCCCGGGGTCATGATTTGAACGATTTAAAATTTACACTACCCCAGGATGCTCTCACATACGTTTCAGCTTTTCTGGCCCAGTGGTTCCTGAGAAGATTTTTTAATGACCCCACTCTATATTTTTGTCTTTTCTTGATTATCTCCCCTTGTGAGGGGACTTGGCCCTTCATTTTCACAATTTAAATTTCTCTTCACCCAAGGATGCTTTGTACCAAGTTTGGTCAAAATTGGAAGAGTGATTCTTGAGAAGAAGTCGAAAATGTGAAAAGTTTACAGACGGACAGACAGCTAGACAGACAGACAGACGGACAAAATGTGATCAGAAAAGCTCACTTGAGCCTTCGGCGCAGGTGAGCTAAAAACCGATCCCGATTGAAATAAAACCGATCCCAATCGAAAATAATGCAAAATTAATAAATCTATCAAACGAAAGGCACCTGCCACCTATACAACATGTAAAAAAAAAATAAATCAAGTAATTTTTAATCATATTACAACAAAAGAGCCAAATTTAACATTACGTTTATAGTATTTTCTTCTTTATATAATTCTGGTCGGGATCAGTTTCATTTGGGAAAATTATAAAAAATAGGTAAATTTGATTCCTTTTATTTCTTTCAATATACCTGTTCCCACTGATTTTATTGAGTGATTCAAAAGTTTGTACTTGTATTCATAGTAACATAAGAAAAAAAATCTGTCCTTGTATTGTATTGGGTTTTATAACGTAATGAAAATTGGATACTGAATTCAAAATGTCATTTGCTAAATTGAAATTTGGACCATATAATTTTTTCTAAAGAAAGATAAATTGGAGTCTTATTTATTAATGAAATAAAAGATAAGATATAAGCTATAAATGAAAGAAAAAGTGAGCAAGCTCACATACCCCACGCTCCCCCAAAACTCAAAGTGCTGAAAATCCCGGAAAGAATGAAAGAATCCGAATTTCCCGGTAATATGCATATCTACACATTGTGTCCTAAATATCTGCAAAGTTTGATGAAATTCTGTGCAGCGGTTTGTGAAGAGTTGCGCTGACAAACTGTTCATCACTATATTCAAGATATCCCCAAAAATCTAAGTTGTAAAGTGCCAAAATTCCAAGAAAAATAAAGGACTCGGAATTTCCTGGTAAAATGCACATCTATACATTGTGTCCTAAATATCTGCCAAGTCTGACAAAATTCTGTGCAGCGGTTTATGAAGGGTCGCACTGACAAAATGTTCATTTCTATATTCAAGGTATGGCCAAAAATCTAATTTGAAAAGTGCCAAAATTCCCAGAAAAATAAAGGAATCGGAATTTCCTGGTAATATGCACATCTACACACTGTGTCCTAAATATCTCCAAAGATTGACGAAATTCTGTGCAGCGGTTTATGAGGAGTTGCGCTGACAAAATCTTCATCTCTATATTCAAGGTATGGCCAAAAATCTAAGTTGAAACGTGTAGAAATTCTGAGAAAAAATAAAGGAATCGGAATTTCCTGGTAATATGCACATCTGCATATTGTGTCCTAAATACCTGCAAAGTTTGACGAAATTCTGTGCAGCGGTTTATGAGGAGTTGCGCTGACAAACTGTTCATGTCTCTATAAAAGTATGGCCAAAAACCTAAGTTTTTAGTGCGGAAATTCTAAGAAAAAATAGAGGAATCGGAATTTCCTGATAATATGCACATCTACATATTGTGTCCTAAATATCTGCAAAGTTTAACGAAATTCTGTGCAGCGGTTTATGAGGAGTTGCGCTGACAAACTGTATAAAAAGTATGGCCAAAAACCTAAGTTTTTAGTGTGGAAATTCTAAGAAAAAATAAAGGAATCGGAATTCCCTGGTAATATGCACATCTACATATTGTGTCCTAAATATCTGCAAAGTTTAACGAAATTCTGTGCAGCGGTTTATGAGGGGTCGCACTGACAAACTGTACAAAATGTATGGCCAAAAACCTAAGTTTTAAGTGCGGAAATTCCCGGAAAAAATGAGGAATCGGAATTTCCTGGTAATATGCACATCTACATATTGTGTCCTAAATATCGCAAAGTTTGACGAAATTCTGTGCAGCGGTTTATGAGGAGATGCGCTGACAAACTGTTCATGTCTCTATAAAAGGTATGGCCAAAAACCTAAGTTTTTAGTGCGGAAATTCTAAGAAAAAATAGAGGAATCGGAATTTCCTGATAATATGCACATCTACATATTGTGTCCTAAATATCTGCAAAGTTTAAGGAAATTCTGTGCAGCGGTTTATGAGGAGTTGCGCTGACAAACTGTATAAAAAGTATGGCCAAAAACCTAAGTTTTTAGTGTGGAAATTCTAAGAAAAAATAAAGGAATCGGAATTTCCTGGTAATATGCACATCTACATATTGTGTCCTAAATATCTGCAAAGTTTAACGAAATTCTGTGCAGCGGTTTATGAGGGGTCGCACTGACAAACTCTAAGTGCGGAAATTCCCGGAAAAAATGAGGAATCGGAATTTCCTGGTAATATGCACATCTACATATTGTGTCCTAAATATCTGCAAAGTTTGACGAAATTCTGTGCAGCGGTTTATGAGGAGTTGCGCTGACAAACTGTTCATCTCTATATTCAAGATATGGCCAAATGCCTAAGTTAAAAAGTGCGGAAATTCCCGGAAAAAATAAGGGAATCGGAATTTCCTGGTAATATGCACATCTACACATTGTGTCCTAAATACCTGCAAAGTTTGACGAAATTCTGTGCAGCGGTTTATGAGGAGTTGCGCTGACAAAAAAAAGGACTGACTGACTGACTGACTGACGGGTCAAAAACATTATACCTCACGCAACTAGTTGCGTGGGGTATAATAATATTCATCCACACATCCAGCTTTTGAGTATCTGTCACATATACAGTAAAACAAAATAAAAACGTAGTTTTTTTAACCTCATGTTGACCTTTTTGCACTTAAAATTACGCATTTACCAAAAATAGGACTGAAAGAGCACTAAAAATTTTTTTGATGTTGTCATGTGTAAACACTTGATTTAATAAGTCTACATGCAAAAAAAAAAAAAAAAAAAAAAAAAAAAATTAAATCCGTGACATGCGATGTGCCACCCATTGCCTGGTTTTTCAGTGGACTGCCTCTTAAATGATTTAAAAAAATTAACTCCTGCGCAATTTCAAGCTCATGTGAGTTTTTATGCTAAGAACACACTATTTGAAAAACATGTGGAAAAAAATCAACAATTAAACAGTGCATTTTTGTGCGCAATAAATATACACTTTTTTCAATGTAGTTCTAGCTTCCGTCAATATGTTAATTTTTCAAGAAACTACAGTTCTACAGATAATCTTTCAACAATATGCAGGCCTGTACGTTTTTGTGTGTTCAGTTTTTGTGGTTGGAAGAATTAAAATTTCTTGGTGAAGAATTGTTGTTAACTTGTTTTGTAATATATGTAAATAAAATTGTGGTGGACTTGAATTTGTTTATCTTTTCATACTTCTTACAAGAAAAAAAATTAACTTCTCACAAAATTTAATTGCGTTTATTTTTTTGGTGTGCAAGCACACATTCTAGTTTTGGAGTGTTTCTTACTTTTGGTGAACCTGTTCTCAAAATTCTTGAAGACTGGTTGGGGATACCATTAGGCCTAGAAAAAAAATATGTTTGTTTCCGCTTTCCCGACCGACCCTAATTTATAGTGCCGACCCTAAATATTTTTTTAATGCTTTTGTCCCATGATGTGCAAGATTTCAACCAGGGAATTATATACTTTGCAAGCTTTTATATACCTTTCTATTATAAGTTAAGTCACAGTAATGCTTGAAAACACCATTTCTTTTGTCATTAATTTTACTTCTATACACGTTTTGATTAAAGAAGCAAAAAAAATTTTTCAAAAAAAAAAAAAATTGCCTACCTACCTACCCTATATTTTTTCAGCCTGAAAGCGGAAACAAACATATTTTTTTCTAGGCCTTACATGTATCTATATATTCAATATACTGATATAGTTACATGTATATCTCCTCAAGTGTGTCAAAAACAAACAAAAGTGAACAAAAAGCATTTCTAAATTAATTCATCTTTAAATCCAAATACAACAAAGCATAAAGATAACATTATGTAATGCTATATGAAAATACATGTATATATCATTTTGAAAAAAAAATTAATTTGGTATAAAATAATGGCTGAGATAGACTCATTCTGCAAAGAGCTCATTGTATTAACAACTTAATTACAATCTCCAACAAGAGACATTTAGGGCCACAACACTCACCCAAGTCACATTAAGCCATCTTTGGTCCCACCATATAGTGTGATTTGAATAAAACTAAATCTACACTATCAGAGGGTGCTTCCACTCAAATGTGCAGTTCATCACTGGATTTGCTCTAGAAGAGTTTTAAGATTTTTACTTGTGTAAACTATGTAATATGGACTCATCCTATCCCTTACAAGCATGATCTGAACCTATACTGCCTCAAGGAGCTTTCATCTGGATTACATCTTTTCTGGTATGGTGGTTAATTCTTGAGAAAAAGATTTTTAAAGGTTTCTTATTTCATATAAAACATGATTCATATTGTGGTCCTATGTGACCCCTAGAGGCCATGATATTTCAACATTACTCTAGGAAGCTTTGACATAATTTTCATCTTTCCTCTTCTAATGGTTCTTGAGATTTTTCTTATGTATTCCTATGTAAAACTTAAATGTGACCCTTCCTACTCCTGGGGACCATGATTTTTTGAACAATTTATAATCTGAATTAGCTAAGAAAGATTCCACTTAACTTTCATCTTCTCAGGGCTGGCTTGGCCCTTCATTATAACAACTTAGAATCCCATTTCAACTAGGAATCATTTGTACCAAATCTGGAGAAAATTTTAGGTTAAAATTAGCTATCTCAATGTGCCTGAGCAAATTCATAGACTGAGATATATAAACTGGTACTTGAACAGCTGCAAAAATCAAGTACCTGGTATAGACATTTGCTTCATCTTAATGACTTAATCCTCCAGCTTTGTGGTATTTTGAGTTTAAAAAATGTGGAGAGAAACATAATGTTCAAAAAATTATTAACAGACAAATGAACTCTTGACAATTTCAATCAAAATATTTGGCTTAAATTAAGTAGCTAAGCTTATATAAATAAGGTAGGTATATTCTTTGGATAAATTAATTCTGCTATTGTAAATTTAATCCTTTAAGAATTAAAAAAATTCACACCATTTCAAAACTACACTGTACTGATTTCAGTATTGTTTAAAAATTCAGTATTTGTTGTAAACATACTAAAAAAAGATAAAAAAATAAAAGAAAAAGAATGCATTTTTTATCCTAAATTAATCAGATTGGAAAGAAAATTGTATTGAAAGTCATTGCATGTGTATACTGTATGAAGTATTACAAAATTAACATCACCATTTTGTTTTTAACAATAAAAATTAATTTGTGTCAGGATTTCAAATTAAAAAAATCAAAGTATAAAACATTGATTACAGAATATACACATATATAAATAGACGATAATACACACCCATATAACATCCTGTATCAGCCTGAAATGCCAATATCAGCTAGGGGGCCAAAGGCCCAAGGGCTGATATATATTCGTCAAGAGCTGATACAGGATGTGATGTGGAAAAGGGTATGTTTTATTATGTCTATCATGTAAACATGGTAAAATCACAAAAAAGTATGAAATGAATATAAAGAAAAACTACAATGTCTAAAACACAGGGTACACAAATGGTGGATAATTACAATAAAAATGTGGATTTCAAATGAGGGTGGTCAGAAAGCAATATCAAACAAGTGCACATTTAAAAAAATAAAACAAAATGGTTGTAAAGGGTTGTTTTGGAATTTCAATCATGTTATTTATATCAGTAAGGATTTCTTAAAATGTATCAGCGGATTTCTAAAGATCTTTTTTCTCAATGCTGTCTTCTGTCTCACAAGCAAGACAAACAAGGATTTATAGATTTGTAACAATCACATTTTAACATTTCAAGTTCCACATCTTTCTGATCAATGGCAAACCCATGTAATGCGATGTCACAACGTTCTTTGTCTTGTATGCACAACCCGGTGGTGTACGGCCAGAGTTAAATCCTGCGATAGGTTTCAGTTTGTAACCCAGTTTCTTGATACACAGAGCAACATAAACATCTTCCAAGTGAAAGAAAGGAACATTCTTTGAAGTTTCATAAATCTTTGTAGCCACATTCATACTTGTAACATAGCCTGTCCCAGAGCAAAAACCTGGATAAGTATTCCTTGGATAACTTAACTTTGATGCATACCATTTAGAATTTTTGTCTCTGATTGGTCCAGCAGACATATGACAAGCTCCTCCCACAGCAGTCTGAAGGCTATTCCCGTGAACAGATACCACGTGTTTCACTCCTTCTAAATTGACATACATATCATCATCTGTCTTCATTACAAACTTTGCCTGTTTACACTTAGTGCTTGCCCACTTGAAAGCCATTATGGTCTTGTATGTCAGATTCATATATGCATCAACAAAGTCCTCTTGGAGGATATCATGGAAAATTGTGTTTTCAGCTTCCACTTTTTTCTGGAGATTTTGATCTTTTGTGTTGCCTAGTAGGAATGCGTATCTAATGTCAGATGTGTTGTTTTTGGTTGGAGTTAGCCAGGTTTGACGGAGAGTGTCTCTTGCTTCTCTGTTAGCATGCACGGTCAGAATAAGGACAATTATCTCCACATTACTCTTGCCATCTCCAGAGTCACATATATGTTCATTATCTATGACATATTTGAAGTTGTGTTCAAAGCAGAATTTACAATCATCAGGTCTCGGGGTTGGCTGTGCTGGCTGAGCTTTTGTAGTTACTTTTAAAGTTGTTGGTTTGATAGTGGTTTTGCGAGTCTGAATCGTTTTCTGGGGTGTGACCCTGTTGCCTGGGGTTAATCCTGAAACGGTGCTGCCTGATCCGGATTGAATTGCTGTAATTATATAAGAATTGCTCTGACCATCATGTTGCATATCAGAACTGCTATTGTAGTTCACAAACTGTTTGAACCCATCTCTAAGTTGCTTGGAAAGCAGGATCAGTGAAGTCAAATGATTGTTAGCATTGAGCATGTTAATCAGAACAATAATGGATAGCCCTGCGAGTATGTAAATACAAGTACGGATGCTGAACAAACCAGAACAACGCCTTGGCTTTTCCTCAGTCATTATTAATTCTTTAGTCATTGTGGATTCCTTAGTTAATTACTTTGGACCTCTTCTTAGTATCACAGGCTATCTTACCAAACATCTAGAAAGAGAAGAGAACACATTGTAACCATTGAAACTTATCAACTTTTCTGCACATGAGTACAATAGTAAAGCAATACTTTCATTATGGGGTCATGCAAGGGTCATGCAAAAATTCTATGTTTGTCAATTTTTCCATTTTTGCATCATAGTGTCTCCTTAAATGTTGGTATAACTAGAACTGTCCAAACAGGACAAAATACCCCCCGCTGGGTTTTTCAGAAGTAAGTTTTTCCATAATAAAGATATATATCAAACACGAATTATGAAATTTTTCTACCAGTGACCTTGAACTTCCCCAAATAACCTTGGGTCAAGGTCATGACACACCCTTGGGTCATGGGCAATCTTTCAGTGAAATGAGAACCTACCAAGTTTATCCATAAGAAAGATATGGACTGGACTTGAATTATGAAATTTTTTCTTCCAGTGACCTTTAACTTCCCCAAATAACCTTGGGTCAAGGTCATGACACACCCTTGGGTCATGGGCAATCTTTGTGTGAAATGAAAACCTACCAAGTTTATCCATAAGAAAGACATGGATAGGACACGAATTATGATATTTTTCTTCCAGTGACCTTGAACTTCCCCAGATGACCTTGGGTCAAGGTCATGACACATCCTTGGGTCATGGGCAATCTTTGTGTGAAATGAGAACCTACCAAGTTTATCCATAAAAGATATGTATCAAACATGATTTATGAAAATTTTCTTCCAGTGACCTTGAACTTTCCCAAATGACCTTGGGTCAAGGTCATGACACACCCTTGGGTCATGGGCAATCTTAGTGTGGAGTAGTAAATTCTAATGTCCTCTGTAAGAAAGATATGGACCAGACACGATTGCACAGACAGACGGACGGACGGACAGACGGACAGCTAGACAGACAGACGGACGGACAAACCCAAATTAATATCCCCCACTTTTCAAGCGGGGGACAAAAAAATCAGAGAGGGCTACATTATTGCAGCTAAAGACTGTTATAAACAACAACTGGAATATAAAGATAACCAGGAGTCTCAAATGAAACTGTAGCTCTATGGGTTTGCATTCAAAACAAAGGAAAAGTAGCACTTGTACTTGAAACCATGCAAAAGCAACAGAACACTGCTCATCAAAATCAAAAGCAGATGCACTAAAACTTTTATCTTATATACTATAAAGTCACCTAATGCTCCAAATAAAGTTATATCACAATAAAACAAAAAATGTAAGAGAAGAAGCATTATAAAGGAAATTTAGAGAAATTTCTGTTTTTAGAAACCCCGACAACACTGTTCATCATAACAAAACATAGGTAATCAGAGATTACAGAGCTCACCTCAACGAATGTTGTCTTTAAGTAGTAAGGCAAATTAAGTCACACAATTAACCAACAAAAAGTGTACATCCAAAAATGCAAAATTTATGCAATTTTGATACTTTGGAATAGACCTATATAAAAACTTAAAACTAGTTCTTCATCATGAAAATGTAATTAAAATCCAGCATCTGAAGCAAGATTGAGAGTTTTCATCCCTTGATGCATCATTTGTGCAACTTTGGTTTATATAAGCCTTATAGTTTCTTGGTGATAGACCTGCACCCATAACTTTTACGAGGTCTATTATCTGGAAAACGTATGTCGAATTCAGCATCTGAAGCAAGTCCATTAGTGTGCATCCTAAGATGTATCATCCATGCAAGTTTGTTCAACATAGAGCTCAAAGTTATATACTTACCTTTTCACTAATCCGGAAAATGTAGGTCAGATTCAGCTTCTGAAGCCAGCCTAGTAGAATGCACCCTTAGATGTACCATCCATGCAAGTTTGGTCATTATATGTCTCATAGTAACTTGGAAATGAAACCTGCACCAAAAACTTTCTGTTCACGCAACCGGAAAATGTAGGTCAGATTCAGCATCCGAAGCAAGACTGGTAGTATGCACCTTAAGATGTACCATCCATGCAAGTTTGGTCATTATATGTCTCATAGAAACTTGGAAATGAAACCTGCACCAAAAACTTTAACCTGTTCACTCAACCGGAAAATGTAGGTCAGATTCAGCATCCGAAGCAAGTCTAGTAGAATGCATCCTAAGATGTACCATCCATGCAAGTTTGGTCATTATAGGGCTCATAGTATCTTCGAAATGAAACCTGCACCAAAAACTTTAACCTGTTCACTCAACCGGAAAATGTAGGTCAGATTCAGCATCCGAAGCAAGTCTGGTAGTATGCATCCTAAGATGTACCATCCATGTAAGTTTGGTCAACATAGGGCTTATAGTTACTTGGAAATGAGACCTACACCAAAAACTGCACCAAAAATGTTACCACCTGCACCAAAAACATTAACCTGGTCATTCCTTTGCTGAAATTGCAGCATCTGAAACTTTGACTGGTACAATGAAACACATTAGAAACATCTTCCATGCATGTCTAATCAATATAGGACACAGAAGTACTTGAAAAGAAAACTGTTCCAAAAAACTTAACCTTAACCCGGGACGCCGATGCCGACACTGACGCCGATGCCGAGGGTATCACATAAGCTCCCCCCAACTTCGTTGAGGTGAGCTAAAAACGAATGCTCTAAGATATGTATCTTAGTGTAGTCTACTGGTCTTGTGTGGTAAGTTATATTGGAACTGATCAAAACTGTTAAAGGAGTAGCATTAGAAACATCAACAATATTTCTATTTTTAGTAACCATGGTATCACTGCAATCATCAAAAATAAAAATCAATGCACTTAATTATGTGTCTTATAGACAAGTGCAGTCTACTTGTGAGCCAAGTAAAATTAAAATAAGACCAAACCTGGGAGGGGTTAGTGTTTTGAAAAATTGTTTACAGAAAAATGGATAGACAGACAGATGGATGGACACCTTACTAGGGCATTAGCTCTCACCAGTAGAGCTTAAAATTACAAACAGTGGACTGCATATTTCATGTTTATATTATAGATTTTAAAAGTAAGTGAGCATTTAAAAGAAACTTACCTGCATTTATTTTTTTTAAACCTTAACTTAATGTATGCATAATTTGAGATGTACATCAGCATGTAATGCTTCACCGATTGGAAAATCACGTCATTGAAATTGGATCTCAAGAAAAAGAAACTACTTCAAAGTACATATTTTTTACAGTTAGAACATAAAATTTATACTTTAAACAGTTCTTTTAATGTCACTTGTTCAATTTGAATATGATTTAATGTGAATTAAAGCACCATGAGCTGAAATTTCAATGTCAAAATTTTCTGTTGCAAAATTGTTCTTAACAATTTTTCAGAGACAGAGAAAAAGATCATTTTATAAACTTCTGTCATTCATATTTGTAATAAAAAAACTACATGTATTTACACGCTCTGCATGATGCGAAATTACACTATTAAATACAGTATTGGTAAAAAGGTCTTTTAAAATTTCTTTAATCCGAAATATCTGTTTTCAAGGCTTTTTAAAAAAACAATTTTGATATATTATGTACCAAGAAAATGTCAGAATGGGCACCATTATGACATCTGGGAATTCGCAGCGTCCAATTAGAGGGGGAAATCTCAGGTCAGATATTAAAAGTTCACATAAAAATTGGCAAAAACAAGTTTATACTGACATTGCAACTTCTCTTTGTTAACATAACATAACACCTTATATATGTAAGACTCCAAAGTGCAATGGTGACGCCAAAGTCCGATGGTCTCGCCAAACCCGATGGTCTGTGCCAAACCCCGATGGCTCGCTGTCTTTACGGTCACCAAAGTCCGATGGTCAAACCAATGTCCAATGGCTCGTTTCCTATGAGACACATTGCACTAAAGTGCGATGGTCAGATACGCCAAAGTCTGATGGTGCGAAGGAACAATCAACGTTTATGATGTCACAATAGTACGACGTCATGATCCATTGATTTAATATTTGTCTCGCATACAATTTTACTGATTTTGCTTATTGTTTTTGCCCACCAGAGCTATAAGGGTCAGTCCTTGAACACCACTTGACTGATAAGGGTTAGTTCTTGAACACCAATGTGTTTCTGCGAACTCACCCGAGAGATTTTATGGGTAGTCCTCGCACACTATTGGACTGATTTGGGTTCGTCATGCACCCATCCAAGATATCTAGCTTATACTTGTTACACAATTTTCGACTGATAAGTGTTAGTCTCGCACCTATATCCAAAAGATTAGGCTTAATCTTTGCATTTAATATCTATTGTGTATTTATTTTGAAAAATAGGCCCTTGGCATGGCGCGGCATTGCATTTTTGCGAAGTAGCACTATGACGTCATAAACGTTAATTGTTTTCAGCACCATCAGACTCTGGCGTGTCAAACCATCGGGGTTTGGAGCAGACCATCGGACTTTGGCATGACCATCGGACTTTGGAGTCCCATTGCACTTTGGAGTCTTAAGTGATTTTTTAAAGATTATAGTAGTTCTAAAAATGTTTTCATGATAATATCGGTCTGTTCATATGTCGTAAATAACTATGGTGATAACTTACGCTCTCAATTCAGATGTCGTACAGGATTGTATGACAAAATAATATTATAATAATTCGGTCAATATTTAACAGTTACACATTATTCAATTTACATATTTTTCCCTTATATCATGCATATTTAATTCCCAAATGTAAGAGTGTATAAGTACAACGGGTACTACTAAACAGAGTACGCTAAAGTACTTCTGAGTACGCTACAAAAATCATACATTTTAATATAATTAGACTGTTCATTTATGTATAAACAACTTGATTAAGCAGTATTATAAAATAATATTGAAACATTTGTCCCAAATATTTGTTTTTTAGCAATATTTTGACAAGAAAGCAACAACCATGATTCAATGCTTTAAAGATTATTAACACCCCGATCTCGATTATTATTTTGTTTCAGACTTATTAATTTCAACTTAATTTTATTTATCAAAAGTTAAATAACTGCATTACGAAAAACTCAATATTTTTCACATTAAAAATGAAACATTTGAAGTTAAATTAGATCGGGATCGTCCGGATCAAACGATAAACCGTAACCTGAAATCAAAAATTAAAATTACTTCTAAAGTAAAGAACATACCGGGTACACAATTTATTCAAAATATATTTTTATTATGTTAAACTAATATAGAAAGACATAAAAAAGCATTAAAGACGTACAACACACTGGGGGAGATAACTCTTGCGATTTCAATTGAAGGTTTGATGTGACGTCAAATTTAACGTCAAAAATAAAGCGTCAAAATGACGAGTAAAACGATCCCGATGTATTATATCAATCATAAAGAAAAATGGGATATGGGGCTTGGCTGTGATAATGAGTACCATACTCAATCAATAAGTATTTTTTTAATTAACCTTATTAAACTCCGTAAAAAGCAAGACATAAAATACCATCCCTTAATGTTTATTTCATTTCATATACAATAATAAAATTGTATTCTTGATCAAAGCGCAGCATTTTTTTATTCTGAAAATTTTATTTGACATTGCCAAAATTCTCATTATGTACAATATTGGCTATATAACATTCCGATTAATGGTTTTCATTACAAATTGTGCATTTACGATATAGATATTGTTTTTCTTCTTTAATTAAATAAAACAACAAACTTTTTACAATGTAAAATCGATGTTGTTCTCAGACCCTTACTGATCAAAGAGGAACAACTCTGAAAATGTAGGAGATGTTTATTTTCCTCCCTTTATTCACGGTTTTCCACAGAATCGGATACATTTACAGCAAGACCTGATAAATCCGAGAATTGAATACTATAGACCTCATATACACAATGTAAGTTTAGAATTGAAAAGAAATGTTCACTACTACTGAAATTATCTGCATTTATGAATATCCTGTTGCAGCAAATCGTTTGACTTTCTGTCACTGTCAACAATGTCGGTTCGCATTTCCTCGAATCAAAACAAAACGTAGCTTATAAGATTTTTAAAAATATCAATATGCGATTTGATATAAGTTGAAATGTTTGATATTTTGAAGTTAATGAGGACGAACACGGAATTTTCATTTTAACTTTAAAAGCAACGACATTGAAAGAATGCGTACAATTATATCATGAGGGGTGTACATCTATGCAAATGTCGATGTATCCCCACGGCCACATACTGTCTCGTTTGAAATAATGGCATGAAACATGTGAAAGAAACTACAATTATTTCCATTTATACCACAGGAGAGTTGAACATACACTATTTTTTTTATAAATAAAATTAAAGAAATAAAATTAAAAATGAACATATTCAAGTTCAACATAACTTGAATTCGTATCCAGGTTTCATGTGATATGGAATGCATAACGCCTACATGTACATATATATAGGGACTAAACACTAAAATCCTTCAGTAATTTTTTCCTGATACATATAAAAACAGTAGTCAATATTTATTCTGCATTCATGAATTTAAAAACTAATGCATACCTCTGGGATTCAAATGACGAAATACTAGTATATTTGCACTGTAAACGACGTTTCGTCAAACGCTCATGGTCTGCGACGCAAAAAAGGAAGGGGTGGGGGTGGTAGGGGTATTCAAAAATTGCCTAAAAATCTACCTTTACATACGCTTTACATATGAGAACTTTTAAATTTGTAAGTTAATATATTTTTGAAGCAAAAGCAATATTCCAATTTGATTTTTTTTAAATGTGTATTTGTAGATTCATGGCAAAGTGATCGACCCCCGTCTGAAAGACGCGCGGGAACGTGATTTAATGAGAAAGGGGAGAGGGTAATTTTCCGCTATTAAATCAAAACTGGTCGTACAAAAATTATACAAAAAATTATGAAGATTATTTTTACTACCAGCTACCTAAAGAGAGTTTTTTACCAAAATTAAACGACAGGGTTTTTCACAAAAAAATTTTGAATTTGAAAAATACACAATTTTCAAGGCTTAGATAATTCATAGTTTTTCAGTTTAAGGTCTTTAAAAATTGCTTTGTTGATATGTATATAAAAAAAATGACTATGCTTTTGTGTTAAATGGTTAAAGGAATAAGTCAATGAAATTTGACATTTATATCTAACCTGGCTTTTTTGATAATCAAGGTTTAAGTAGTTCATTGATTACAAATTTTCTCTCCTTGTAAACAACTAAAGGGGGGTAACTTTTGAAAGTTCCTGTCCAAAAACCACTCGAACGATTTTGTCCAAAATGTGCATACATGCAGTAGATATAGTCATGTACTAAATATACAAAAATAATGAAAATTAAACGACAGGATTTTTTTGGGGCAGGTGTGTTGTACATCCTTAAATTATAAAATTTTATTAGCGTACTCTAAAGTAGGCCTACTCTGTCGTAGATCTACTAGCATAACGTACTCTGTTTAGTAGGACCGTTTTACAACGCTTGGGTCTATAGCTATCCGCTCTATCTGTCCGAATTTTCTCAAGCAGAGAGCTTAAAGTTTTGCTGGGTACATTACAATCGATTTACTTGTCAGTCGGCACGCCAGTATGACTATGAGCCTAATTTAACAGAGTATCGATACAGCGCGACATTTTACATGTCAATCGTTATAGGCCTATGTCAACTGAAATCAGTTACTGAAATTCTTTTTTTTATGAAAACAAACTTACCCTCTCGATCATCTCAATGTTGACGTTTGTAAACGTGTCATGATGGTCACGGTGGTCCAATATCCTGCTTCGGCTCATCGGCCTCTGTAAATTACCGATCACGTGATACAAGCAAAAAAAAAAGTTAACCGGTTTCCAGTAAAATCGACCCTAAGGTAAGTCGGTCTCAATGTGTCATCTGGAAAAAAAAAGATTCTTCGTCAATGAAAAAAAAAACATAAATAGTTTAAAATTTCTTGTTATCATTTTGATTATAAAGATAAAGAAAAATATATCTGATAAACAGACTGGATTCTTTAAATGTAAGAATTGCTCGGTAATCATGGTAACTCCACGTCCACGTGTAACCCCTGTTTTTCCCAGAATAACAAAGATCAGACAGCCTGGGTTCTTTGAAGACTTTATTTAGATATAAACATTATATAACCCTGTAGCAAAAATATTTAGAAACAGTACATGGTGTATTTATAAACAAACATTTAACATGCCAATCTAAAATCATATCTTTTGTCGTTAGGTGTTCCTGCTCACTCAGTCAATCTATCAATAAAGACTGTGAAATAATACTCTGAATTACGATAAAAATGCAATTATTTAATATGTAATTTAACAAAATAACTTTAGACTGGATTTAAAAGTTTTATTAAACTGACTGCACTCTTACAAAATATACGGTCTCGCCATATACATACGTATTCGAGTGGTAATAATTAAATGAAATAAATGAAAATAAGTACATACACTCCGTAATATTAAAAATAAGAAAATTAATAAAACAACTCTTAAATCCAAACACCCAAACTCTACAAGTTGACTAAATGAAAAATATGAATGAACGTCAAAATCTGCCTCACCCGGGAACAACCAGCACGGAATCAAGATAACCAACGAGAAATCAAAACCAGTCATCCCAATCGCACCTTCTCGGGCCTTTCCGACTAGCGGAAAAACGACCTCGAATGTATATGGTAGACGCCATGACAACCCTCCCTTTTTATGATCTTTGAAATAAATGCATATAGAGATCTATTATCTGTGGAATATGGAGTTGAACTTTATTCAATGTCATGATATTACCTAAAATATATTATAGAAGGGACTTCTAACTCCGTCTTTCCTATATTTGAATAAACAGGAAATGTATAAATTTTTAACATCCGATAATGTTTCCCCATTTTCAAAAGGTGAGTTATTTCCCCTGAAGGGAACTCTTTTACTGTGTTTAATACGCATGCGCTATAAATAAAGTCACTTCCGCGGACGTTCTTGATGTAAACATGTTCATGGTGTATGCCTCTGTCATATGGAAAAATGTTATTGTGTTTGTGAATAAAAAGAAATCTTAACTGATTCGTATTTTTTTTAAATTGCCCACTCATAGTCTCTTTCTGGATTTGTATTAATCTGTGTAGTACTCTAATAAGGTGCTGTGTGACCCCCCCCCCCTTACAAAAAAAAGAAACAAATTACTATTAAAATGCTGATACATATTCGAATAGGCCTATTAAAAAAAAACACAAACAAAAAAGCTAATTTTCGGTAGTGGATGTTCTGCAGACGGATCATCATTATTTACAAAATGTGCGGAACAAATTTTTAGTTATAAAGTTTTTACGAATTAATCTAGCCTGCTGCAGCCATATTTTCATTGTATCTCTAGGAATTTTTTGAAGACTGATGACATGTCCATCTACAGTTTTACCTCTGAAATTGCTGCATATACAGCAGTAGTTCGTCTTCCGCTACCGATACCAAGAAACTGCGTTTTTGCTCGATTGTATGTCATAACATAGAACTTTTACTTACAAGAACACATTTGGTGACAATTAAAGGCCTATTTCATTTGAATTAACCGTGTTTCTAGAATTTCCTATTTGTAAAATAATTGATTCACAATTTAGTATTAAAACTTTGAATGGAATTCTAAATGAGTAATTTAATCTCATGTGCTCATGTAACGAAGAAAGACTAATTAAAATAGCATCGACCTGAATTCGTGTTACATATGTCGTATAAAGTCTGAGCTGCATTTAATCAAAGTTTTAGTGTAGGATCTAAGCATATGTACATGTATATTCCCGAGTAAAATACACATTTTGTTTTAGATCAGAGAATTGAGAGCAGAAACACGAAATTGATACAATAATTTCCTAGCGTATTTCTCGTTAATTAACTGAAAACAATCTTTTCTCAAGTGTTATTTATTTTTTTTAAATCCTTTCAGTGTAAGTACATGTATTTATTTTTATAAGTTATTCTTTTTTTGCAAAGTGTGTAAATAAACAATATCAGAGAGAGAGAGAGAGAGAGAGAGAGAGAGAGAGAGAGAGAGAGAGAGAGACTCCGTGTACCTGACATACATGTACATCTGTGAAAAAATATATGTACCGTAATTTTATTGAATTCACAATTAAAAATTCAAATAATAATATTAATTTTCACAACTTTGGTTCATTTTCAACTGTTCAACCCATTTACATATTCTCTGTACCTGTACGCACGGAGGGGGGGGGGGGGGGTGAAGGGTCAAGGGGTTTAGCCCAACCCCCACTTTTTTCCCAATATTACTTTTTCTATTGAAAATGTTCATTGATAGACAGGTTGTCAACCCCCCACCCCCCCCACCCCCCCACACACACTCAGTTTATACTACGGTAAAGTTATATAAGGGAAATGTAGTATTGTATGCCAAGGAACTGGTACTGAAATAAGTATTAGCTTTTTCAACTTTGGGCAAGGTTTTTCTTTGCTTGCCAACTTTTCCAGGTAAGAAAAAAATATTTCTTTGGCTAACCCCCCCCCCCCCTTTTAAAGACGATGCTACGTGCCTGGCTAATTCGTATAGCTTTCTAGAAAGGGGGGGGGGGGGGCTAACAGACCCTTTATAAAATAATTTATTATCTAAAAAAATGCAAACCGTTTCCTTCTTTTAAAATTTTAAATACAGCGTGTAAGTTGATCACTATTTTGTTGGATTATCGTAACATGTAGTCCGCGGAAGTTATGCTAGTGTTGAAGAGTTCCGATTTTGAGGGGAGATAACTCACTTTTGAAAGTGGGGATGAGTATGTTTTTCCGACCTCTGACGGAACGATCCGAGATGATGCGATTGCCAGTCATCCATGTCAAAAGATCTAAAAATAGTACCTAATACGAATAACTCAAACACGGACTAATTCGTATTTCTTGAAATAAGTTTATTTTATTGATCACTTATTAAATTGAAATAGATTTAAACATAGTTCACACATAATAATATTTACATACTTTTAACAAACTTTTTCTAGTAAACACAGGATATGCACAGATCTAGACGGCGCGAGCAGCCCTCCTCCCATATGATTTGGAATTGTCAGAGTTAATATTAAATTCATATACTAAACCAAGTAAAAAATGACCTTGGACCCACCCACCCCCAATAAAACACGAACCCCTCCTCGAAGACACGGATCTGAAATTGGCACATGTATGAAAATTCATTGGTATGAAGCTTGGGAAATGAGTTTACCTTTTTTCGATTGTCAAGAAATTTCTGGTTTATTTCTAAAGTTATTTTAACACTATTTTGAAAATATTATGTAGGTTAAGGTATTCAATGTATAATGAAGAAATTTTGAACAAATTTGAATGATATTAATTAAACTAGTTAAAAATACATTGCTAGATAACGATAAAAACAACAGACGACGGACAAATTTTGAGCAGAAAAGCTCACTTGAGCCTTCGGCTCAGGTGAGCTAATAACATTGTCTCGTCCAGCAAAGAATTCGTCTCATCGTTGTCAACAACAATTTAAAGTTCCTGATGTTATTAATTTCTTCACCAATGAGAACCTATTCGCCATTTGACAAAAACTAATGTTTTATTACTAATTCAGTGCCCAAATGAGCATAAAGAGTACACACTTACAAGAGAAAGGCCTAAAATATAGCCCCGAAAGTCCAAGCTAACCTGGGAATTTTATGAGGCACAGTTTTGGTATTAATTATACTGCCAAAAAGTGATATCACTTATTCGAATAGTTGATATCACCTATTCAACTAGTGATATCATCTATTCGAATAAGTGATATCACCTTTTCAGATTTTGAATAGGTGATATCACCTATTCGAATAAGTTATACATGTATCATCTATTCAAATAGGTGATATCACACATTTAATTTAAATTTGTGATATCATCTATTCGAAAAGGTGATATAACTTATTCGAATAGGTGATATCACTAATTAGAATAGGTGATATCACCCATTCCTTTGGAATAGGTGATATCACTCATTTGAATAAGTGATATATATCACCTATTCAAATTAGATAGGCTATATAATCTATTCGAATAGGTGATATTACCATGTCATTTTGAATACGTGATATCACTTATTCGAATAGGTGATAGCTCCCTGTTCAAATTACGAGTATTTATGAAATAACAATGGCTCCCAAAACTATATATACATCCCTAAATCTTACTTACTTTCACTTTCGTTTTACCATTCTAGGAAACAATTGATTATAATATTTCATTTAATTTTAAGCAACCCTAGTAGAAATCGTAGTTTGCTTTCCTCACAGATTCATTTATTTCACTTATCTATCACGTATACTATAAGAAAAATCGTGAAAAACTCATGAAAACTGGGTAGTCCGAATTTTCTTGATGGTTATCTATATATAAAAAGGAGCATTCATTATGTATTGTTGTAAGAAATTCAAATAGGTGATATCACCTATTCGAATTGGTGATATCACCAATTCAAATTGAATAGGTGATATCACTTATTCGATCAGGTGACATCACCTATTCATTTCCAATATGTGATATCTATGGCACGCCAAATTCACAAAAATGAGCAAATCATAGTTTCACAATCGATAAACTAGGTTTATCGGTTGTAAACTATAGTTTACGGACTGTAAACTATAGTTAACAACGTTAATCTATATTTTACATCTGTAAACTATAGTTAACGCGATAATCTATGTTTCACAACCGCAAACTATACTTAACACGGAAAACAATTATTTGCGATTGAAAAACATAGATTATCTGATAAATACAGTTTCACGATTTGTAAACTATAGTTTACAAACCGTTAAATATAGTTAACGATCTGATAAATACAGTTTCACGATTTGTGAAACTATGATTAACAACTCTTAACTATAGTTTACGATTGTAAACTATAGTTTACAAACGTGGATCTATGTTTATCAACAAAATCTATTGTTAACGCTTTATTCAGACAGATAAACTTAGATTAGCATTCGTAAACTATAGTTAACGACCGTTAAATATAGATTTACAGATGAAAACTATACTTAACGAATCTTAAACTATAGTTTACGGTTTGTAAACTATAGTTTACAGTCGATAAACCTAGTTTATCAATTGTGAAACTAGGTTTATCTCATTTTTGTGAATTTGGCGTGCCATAGATATCACCTATATTCGAATAAGTGATATCACCTAGCTATTCAAATGGGTGATAATATCACCTATTGGAAATGAATTCAATAGGTGATATTCTCAATTCGAATAGGCGATTTCACCTATTCGAATAAGTGATATCACCTATTCAAATAGGTGATATCACTTTTTGGCGGTAAATACCAAAACGGCGCCTCATGGATCTTTAGAAACGCTTTTGAAGAATTATCTTCCCTTGATGAAAAGATCGAATAAACTTTTAATTTGTGAAAATTTCTGTTAAGTGACTCATTTTATTTCTTGTCACAAAGATTACATTTGTGAAGAATAAAAGCCCTAGCCATTGCCGTTCAAAAGTTATAACCAAGGTTAAAGTTTTTTAAAAGTAGATCAAACTCAAAGGTCAATCATAGTTTAATAAAGAGAGGGTTTATACATATTTTCACTAAAAGATTTGTTTGAAATTCAAATTTAATTAATATTTACATTATCTTTAAATAACATGCGCTGTCCATATACTTATATGTTAAATTCAAGGTACATTTAATTGGACAATAATCAAACTTTGGCATATTCCTCTAGTGGAACATTTTTATTTAAAAAAAAAAACACCTTCAAACTGCTATCTTGATAAAAATATCGGAGCATTCATTAATTAGGTTCAAAATCGGGTCGCTCATCTATATCGACTGAATGCCAGTTTGATAAATTGATAATTGGTAAAATACATTTCGAAATATGTCTTTCAACAGAGTCTGAGAAATGCATCAAATAAAATTCAGCAATGGGATGAGGATGAGCGTTACATTTGTACTCTGGGTACAATAGTGGAGGTTAATTTGTTCATAATTATTATATATCCCAGTAGCATATGCCTTGCGCACCTTTTCTTATTTGTTACTAATTAAAGTAAAAACATTAATGTTTCTTATCAGTCACTTATTGTTCTTAGGTGCAGTATATCTTAGATTTATTGCTATTTGACCTAATTTTCCATCTTTTGTTTGCTCTTTGAACAAACATGTCTGCATCGTCACGAACGTCCATCTTTCTTCTGAGACACGCGAAGGCCACGCCAACAAAATGTTCAAGCATGTCTCCGTGGTGGTATAAATATAGCATCGATATTTGGAATGTTGACAATTAAATTTATTTGAAATTTGTACTACAATAGCATTTTTTGATTATTTTACAATAGATAATAAAAAGAATAAAATGATATCAAAAACATATATGTCAAGCAATATATATATTCATATAACCTATTGCATGAAGAACATCTGGAAAAAAAAACATCCGAAAATATGCGTACCGATATTGGATAAACATCGGTTTACACTATAATGTCTTTCAGTATAATTTGATGCCCTTGAAAAAATATAGTTTTTCTAACTGAATTTAACTTTTTTCAAATCTTTGAATGTTGGTCGAACATTTCACTCGGTTTGTTCTCTCTATTACCCAGGTGTACTTGCTCTGTATTCGCAATCAGAAGGTGAAGAAAGAAAGATGGGGGAAGCATTTTCTGTCTATTGGTGGGACTTTCTCTGGCTTTGGCCGAAATAACACAACTTCAGTTGACCGACTGTGGTAATTTTAGAGCAGATATTTACAAATTTCTAATCTTGCAGGTACGTCTTTAGCGAGTTGACTTCCATTGACGGGAAGTGCAGTAAACTGCCCCTGACGCCGGGAAACCTTTCTATGTTTAAATGGGCCCTTTTTTAAAGAAACAAAATGTAACTAGTATATTATAGTTAGATAAAAGAAAAAATACATGACAGTAGTTTTTCATTATTATTAATTGAGCAAAATTTCAACTTCTAACATTGGAAAACTTTATTTCAGTAGTAAAATCTTAAACTGTAATGATTATGAAATTGCAGGATTACTTTAAAGTTTCCTTTAAAAAAAAAGCATGAAGGATCACAGCTAACAAAATTAAGAATCAGTGCACAATCACTATTCATTGAAACAGGCAGTTACCGTAAACCAATTATCCTTAAGGAAAACCGTTTATGCTATGCTTCCAAATTATTGGTTGAAAATGAAAAAAAAAAATCATTTTGTACATTACTGCCCTGTGTATTACAATATTCGATTTCAATTTGGTATTTTTTTAAATTATAAATTATATACTGTGTTACTTATCCCATAAAAGAAATTAATAACCCATGTGATAATAGTACTACAAGACGTTTATGTAACTCAAAATTGATAAATATTCTCTATGCAGAGAAAACAAATCCAGGAATTATAACGAATTTTATATAAAACTGCATTGCTTGCAATTATGTTATACATGTAATATTTCTTTTTTCTGCCGCGTCTGTCATTTGATTTCTTATTTTAACCGCACATTTACATCAAGTTACCAACATGATGATGTAAACAAATGGAATTGAAAATTATTAACTATTTTTTTTTCTTTCTTATGAACTTTTTTTTCTTTCTAGAGAAGACGACAGTAATTTCTTTTACGTCAAATCTGCAGCCAGAAAATTTCATGTCAAACAATCTCTCTCTCTCTCTCTCTCTGGAGGGAGGAAGATTGAGTTCTTTCTTTGAAGAAACCGCAGCTTACTTTTTAAAAAAATAAAATAATGCTGAAGTTGAGGAACTAGTTATTTAATTACACGTTATTTAAATTTTACAACCTATACTGGGATAAGAAAGGCATTAATTAGCTAGGTTAATGAAGAAAGTCATGTGTTTATATATTTTTTGCTATCTAAGTATATATTCATGTATTTATACTTATCAGTCTAGTAGTATTTTATTTTTGTGATTATTTTTCCAAACCATGGTGATATGTTTTCAGGTTCCAGTAGTGATGTCGTTATTCGTAGCGTTTCTGTGACCCCTATGCCGGTGCAGGTCCCGGGTGACATACATCTCTCCGTTGATGCCAGTCTGACAAATACCATTGGAAGCTCAAGAATGTCCCTCTCTGTTAAAAGGAAAACGTTTCTAGGACTGGAAGTTCCGATCCCGTGTCTGCTCCACGTCGGCTCCTGGTAATTTATTTAGAATATGTAAAGCCCACCCTTCTCTCTCTCTCTCTCTCTCTCTCTCTCTCTCTCTCTCTCATACAGGTTAGTATCGTAGAAATGTTATGTACGAACTGTTTTGTGTCTCGATCGGAGAGAATTTTCCACTTTTCCAAAAGACGGAATGATGGTAAAATTTTCCACCTTTGTGATGTGCTACATACCTTTTTGTTTCAGTACGTACAATGATCTTTGTACAACGGTTAACCAGATGATCACCGAGGACTGGGCTGGAATAATGGGGGGTATCGGTAAACAAATCCAGACTATGCTGAGCAGCGTGGGGGTCAATGCTAGTCAGTGTCCCCAGCCCGCTAGGGATCTCCGTATCAACGACTACACCATCAGTATCCCAAGTATTCCATCTGTTCTCACCTGGTTTGCAGCGGTACTTGATCAAGTTTATACACTGTATATAAACTGTATGATTGTTACTTTTAACTGTGGCTAATTATACATGTGTACCTCTACATGTATCCTAACCTGTAGGATTAAAAAAAATCTTAACACTTTTCTCTAAAAAATATTTTTTTTTTAAACGAAATTATTTCCAGTCGTGGTTGATTAAGATATCTGACGTGGCTTCTATTATAGGGTGACTACCATGTGAATGTAAAAGTGAACGAGAACGCCACGGGGAAACAGCTGGTTTGCCTGGACCTCCAGCTCTCCGTCACACAACACAAAGAGCCGGGGAGTTCCGGATGGCTGCTTGGAAGACGAAAAAGACTTTCTCAACACTGATATTGTCCAACTGACATCAATGTGTTAAATAAAGTTATCATTGTTCCATGTTTTTTTTCTGTGATTTATGTCGAAAGGTCAATCTTAGTACGTTAAAAGTACCTTAATTTTTTCTCTTTAGGCCTTAGAGAAGTGGACAGGCTTTCGCCTACATCCATGTAGGCGAAAGCCTTGTCCATTTGTCTAAAGAGAATGAAAAGTCCTTTTTTCTATTCTTTCGTTGTACTATTGTCTTTTCTAAATTTTCAATCTGAAGTTGAAAATGATCATATGTCCATTCATTTGTTTTACACATTTTTAGGAAAAGGAGTTTCAAATTGTTAATTTGAATAAAACTCGCAAGATGGACCATTTTCTCATAGACTTCAATGCAATCTTTGTTAATTAAATACTGCTTAGCCTTATAATTATTTCATTAAAGAATGGAGGCGTACAACGCAAGGACAATCTCCCGCTCTGAGAAAAGACATTTCTCAATTCTAAAAGTTCATGAAAGCTATACATGCATTTTTCAAAATTATATGGTTTATATCATCTTTGACAAATTCAATTCTGTATTTCATTGTTTAAATATTTTATTAATTTTCACTCATGTTTTTAAGATATGTGAAAACAATAAAAAAGAAAAATCTTCACGTGGCATTCGAACTCTCTCCATAGCAATGGGTTTGGTGCAAGACCGACAGCGTTAACCATGCACTACGCTACGAAGTGTGATTTAAATGGACGGGTTTGTTGAAGAGTATTCATTCAGAAATGTTCGATTTTCATATAGAATGGGTTCAGATTCCATTTTTTGGACAAATGTAATAGATTTCACATTTACATTACCATTCAAGCGTTAACGAAGAATGGAGACTTGACCCATGCATGTTCAAATTTCATTTTGTATGCATTACTGCAGTAAACCCATTTTCCACTAAATATGATTAACTGTCAACTTTGGGAAAAAAAAGGTTGTCAAATGATATGTCATTCAGTAAAATTAATTTATAAAATGTTTTGAAGATGACATTATCGAAAACATGATTTTAGAGAAATACAACTTTTCCGTGAATTTTGAAAAATGAGAAACATACCCCAGAGCGGGGGATTATCCCCGCATGTACGCCCTCTTTCTTTCTGAAACTTTCGGTAAATCCTTTTCTAATCTACTATAAACCCCTTTAATCTAATATCAGTCAAGTATTATGTACTTGATTGTTATTTGAGAATAGAGAATGTGATCCATAAGGGTTGGAGATCCTTAATTAAATCTTACTTTTTGTATTTGACATGTGATCATGCATTTCATTTTTTGCAATCTTTCATTTCAAGTGTAGATAAACAAAATAATTTTGAAAAATACATTTACGGATGCATTTAACCAGAAACGATATTTAAAAAAAAAAAAGAACCATAAAACTACTCAATAAAAAGATGAAAGTTTACATCCATTTAAATTGTTCAGTCTCTCTCTCTCTCTCTCTAACATCATTCCAAAAATTTTGCTGTGTACCAAAGAAGGTAAAGTACATATGTGAAAAATTAAAAAAGAAGTCGGTGACCAATCTCGAGTTATCTACTTTTTATGGAACGCCGTCACTGCCTTATAGCAGAACACTACAATTGCATTGTGTCAACTTTCCATTACATTATGTCAACACTTTGTGACATTTACTTACAGTACTATTGCGTTAATTATGTCAACTTTCCATTACATTTTGTCAACTCTTTATGACATTTACACACACTACTATTGCGTTATGTCAACTTTCCATTACATTATGTCAACTCTTTATGACATTTACACACACTACTATTGCGTTATAAATGTCAACTTTCCATTACATTATGTCAACTCTTTATGACATTTACACGCACTACTATTGCGTTATGTCAACTTTCCATTACATTATGTCAACTCTTTATGACATTTACACACACTACTATTGCATTATGTCAACTTTCCATTACATTATGTCAACTCTTTATGACATTTAGTCACACTACTATTGCGTTATGTCAACTTTCCATTACATTATGTTAAGTCTTTATTGCATTAACTCGCACTTCAATTACATTGCGCTAATCTTCCATTGCATTATATCAGCTCTTTATGACATTAAGTCAAAACAATTTTACGTGGTGTAAAGATGTTATTATAGAATTTAAACTCATTATTACATTATGTGCACTCTCTACTATTTGGTCTAAGTAGTTCATTACATGATGTGAATTTATCTTTAATTCAATATCAAGTCGCTATAACACGATGTCAGAATTTCATACATGATGTGAAAAAAATTGTCACAGGTGGCCAATTCTTTACTATATTGTGTCATCAATATGCTACATGACGCCGGGAATCTATTACATGATGTCAATTTTCCCTTACTTTTTGACAAATCATTATTATGTTATGCCATTGTATCTTTACATTGTGTCTAAAATGCTTAGCCTCTTGTCAGTATATCTTAGAATATTTCAACTCTTTATTATGTGACGTAAGGTTTAGGTTATGCACATATGTTAAACATGCAAATAATTTAAATTAAACGTATCAAATATTAAATTATACACAAGACTTAATTAATCCTTAATTAAATATCAGGTTAAATTAAAAACAGGATCATGTTCCCATGGAATCTTTATTGACGATTTGAAAAGTCCGAAACTTCTGATCCAACTACAAAACACTGTCCTAAGCTTTTTATCTGTCTTTAACCCTCCTTTTTTTTAAAAAAAAAGTGTAAATACATATCGTATTTCATACGTGCACTGGTGGGTCGGTGGGGAAAGGGAGGATCCCACCCTCCTATCTTTAGTGACCAAAATATGCATGAAATTAATCAATTGATTTTACTTTGTAGGACATTGCATTAGTTTTACATAAAGTGTAACTGAAATAAGTTGAAACGTTTTATTAAAAAAAATCTAAAGCCTGAGAACTTCCGGGTTTTCACCCCCTGGTCCCCAACTTAGACACCATATCGTCCCCCTATAGCTACTCTTTTCAAGAACTGATATGAGCCCGTGTTAACTAAGGCATGGTCAATTGATTTAAGTGAAAACGTAGATTTTTGTAACAGAATTCTGGTCCTGGAATGGTTGAAAAATTACTAATTCCAGTGGACGTTGCATTGTTTTTGAAAGCTGGGGGAGGTTTGTCAGCCAGAAAAAAATAACGTACAAGAAAAAGCGAAAAAAAAATATCCAAACTCGAAAATCCTATTTCGGGTGAAAGGGGGGCGTGGGTCCAACTTCGATCAGTCCTTAAAAAAAATCCAAATATACTACATTACCCTTATACTTCAGCAAAAAGTGGGACTGAATTTCAATGAACATTTTCTATGATAAAGTTATGTCGGAAAAAGAGGAAGTCAGACCCCCCCCCCCCCTCATATAATGTGTCCGTAATTCGTCCTAATTAATCAGGACCCCCCCCCCCTTCCCAGTCCTGAAAACACGGTTATCAACTTTGACATAATGTAAATGTATTTTACAGCGCGTAATGAACATTTGTAATCAACATGATAAAGAATTAACACAATGTAAAGATAGTTTTAAATCACGTAAGAAAGAGTTAACATATTCTTATTAAATATCCACATATAGGAATGGAGTTTTGACATAACGTAATAAAGTGTTGATATAATATGGAACGCCGGGACTTCTCCATAATACATGTTCATATTATGTTATTAACCTTTTTACATCACGTAATAAAGAACTGACATAAAGGTAAGATGTATTCACCTCACATTGTGATGACCTCGGCGTAAAATAAAGATACATTAACATCACGTAATAATGCTTTGCTTTAATAGAAATATACACTCACAAAAGGGAATGGACTTTGACTAAATGTAATGATAAATTTAATCATAGAACACATGTAAAACGAAATTAACTAGACGTAATGCAATTTTGATCTCACATATTAAAGAAATGAAATAATATAAAGAAATATTCATTTCACGTAATTAAGTTTTAACACAATGTAAACATATTTTCACTTCACATAATGAACTTTGGTCTTCAAGTTATAAAGTGCCGACATAATGGAAGAATGTGTTTACTTCATGTAATGCAGCATTGACATGATGTAGAGATATTTTTACATCACCCCATAAAAAATGATATAACGTAAAGATATGTTCACATCACGTAATGATAGATTGACATAATGAATGCATAGTTTTATGCTATAAGGCAGTGATGGCGTTCCATAACTTTTGAATGATGTGCAGGTATAATCCAGTCCAATTCAGATTAGAAATTTCAAGATTTTATCAGATACTTGGCTTTGGTTCGTGTTTATTGTTATCAAATATATAGATTGAACATTTTTAAAATATTTTTATAATATTAGAAAGCTTTTATGTAGCCCTCCAGTTACTGAGTAATCATGAATGAAATTTAATGAGATGAATATCGAAATCAAACGGTTGGGAACCACATTCAATCTTGCGTCACTGCATTGTAGTGTATCTAATAATTATGTAGCTGCAGATTTGCAGATAACAGAAAAGTATGTGTCTTAAACCGCTGTCATACCGGGACTTTATTTGCACAGCACCATATAAAACTAGAACTGTCCAATAGGGACAAATACCCCCGCTGGGTTTTTCAGAGAAGGTGCCAATTCAAAAATACTTTATGGATCCAGAGGTGTTCACAATTTACTTACAAAAATTTGCAGTGAAATATAATTGCTCATCATGTTTCTTAATGAATGAAACAAAGGTGCAACCAAATGAAACATCAATACTAATACATTGTAATTCCATTGTAACATTTTTTTTTCATTTTATAATTTTTTTTATTTCTGCATTAAAAAAAAATATATTGCAGTTATGTGTTATGTCACTCTGCAAACTGATTGTTGAAAAAAAAACCATTATACAAAATCAAATTAATCTTGATATATCAATTTGAAATGCATTTTGAAAATAAAGAGCTGGTCATCCAGTAATGAAGTGCTTTGACAGGCAATAAATTACAATTAAGAGAATAAGAGAAGAGAGATCTTTAATTCTTGTGCCTTATTCCCTGGAGATTAGATAACACACAGGCTTGATAAGAGATATGCCTTAACAACTTCCAACACCAAACTCATTAATTTATCTTTAACTGGATGCATGTCCAGTCATTATTCCCAAGAGACAAATGAAATAACATTATCTTCTGTGCAATGTAAAAACTGTTTTTAACACTTGATGCTGTTTCTTTTTTTAAAAATTTTTATGAGTAGTTTTAAGCTGTAGTATTTTTGTACAGATATTCTAGATTCTATGTCTCAAACCTTATACGAGCCCAAAATGAACAAGTCAATTAAAATAAAAAATAAAACCTGTAAAATGCAAAAAAATTAACAAAAAGAGTTGAAAATTCCAGGTGCACACCTTCATATGGTGAATAATAAGTGTACAAATTTTCAGATTAATCCTTGCAATAGTTTCTGAGATACGGTCTGGACAAAACCACAAAATAAAAATGAAAAAACACCTGTAAAATTCAAAATAATAATCGAATCAAGATGAAAATATCAGGTGCACAACTTCATATTGTGAATAATATGTGTACAAATTTTCAAACAAATCCTTCCAATAGTTTCTGAGTAATGGTCCGGACAAAATCTCGTCTACAGACAGACAGACGGACATGGTGATTCCAAATCTCCCTAAACTTCGTTTGCGGGGGGTATAAAAAATGCAATACACCTAGGTGAGTGAAGAAGAGTCTCCTAGCTGCAGCACCGTGACAACATGGCGTGAACTCCACTGTATACGGTAGGGTCATGTAGGGTGTCCTAGAACACTGACATTTTATACCACAACTCAAGGTCATAAATTTATACATTCTATGTGTATAACTTTCATTCTGGGCATTATCTCAAGAAGTTTTTGAGTTTTATACATTAACTCCCTATGGCCCTCGCACCTTCTAAAGTGCCCCCTTGAACCCACCCTCACTGATCAGAGTATTTTCTTCTTTTTTCAAAATAAAAAAATGAAAATTTCTTCATAAACAACATTAATGCATTTAATTAAATGCAAATTTTAAAAC
>NW_026928552.1:0-34855 GCF_032062105.1 Saccostrea cuccullata
TAGAATAGTGCATGGGTTTTTAATTTCGATGAACGGTGTTGCCATGGTTACTAAAAATAGAATTTTCTGTGAAATTCCTTTAAAACGCTACTCCTTCCACAGTTTTGGTCTGATTCAAATATACTTTGGCACACAAGTAGACTACACTAAGATACATAGAATAGTGCATCGGTTTTTGATTTGGATGAACGATGTTGCCATGGTTACTAAAAATAGAATTTTCTGTGAAATTCCTTTAAAACGCTACTCCTTCCACAGTTTTGGTCTGATTTCAATATAACTTGGCACACAAGTAGACTACACTAAGATACATAGAATAGTGCATCGGTTTTTGATTTCGATGAGCGGTGTTGCCATGGTTACTAAAAATAGAATTTTCTGTGAAATTCCTTTAAAACGCTACTTCTTCTGCAGTTTTGGTCTGATTTCAATATAACTTGGCACACAAGTAGGCTACACTAGGATACATAGAATAGTGCATCGGTTTTTAATTTAGATGAACGGTGTTGCCATGGTTACTATAAATAGAATTTTCTTTGAAATTCCTTAAAAACGCTACTCCTTCTACAGTTCTAGTTTGATTTCAATATAACTTGGCACACAAGTAGACTACACTAAGAAACATAGAATAGTGCATCGGTTTTTAATTTCGATGAACGATGTTGCCATGGTTACTAAAAATAGAATTTTCTGTGAAATTCCTTAAAAACGCTACTTCTTCTACAGTTATGGTCTGATTTCAATATAACTTGGCACACAAGTAGACTACACTAAGATACATAGAATAGTGCATCGGTTTTTAATTTCGATGAACGATGTTGCCATGGTTACTTAAAATAGAATTTTCTGTGAAATTCTTTAAAAACGCTACTCCTTCTACAGTTTTGGTCTGATTTCAGTATAACTTGGCACACAAGTAGACTACCGTAAGATACATAGAATAGTGCATCGGTTTCTGATTTCGATGAACGGTGTTGCCATGGTTACTAAAAGTAGAATTTTCTGTGAAATTCCTTAAAAATGCTACTCCTTCTACAGTTCTAGTTTGATTTCAAAATAAGTTGGCACACAAATAGACTACACAAAGATACATAAAATAGTGCAATGGTTTTTGATAAGTACGTACCAGTAGAGCTACAGTCTCGACAGAGACTTCTGGTTACAAATTCGATTAGATTTACAACACTTTAACCAAAATTACACTGCAAATCTTACTACATGAATTCACCCAATGAATGTTAAATTAGTAGTTCAATAACTAACAAAATGTATAGGGGAGAAAATTTAGGTACACATGAAAAACTTGAAGGTTATGTATAAACAAAATTTTTTCTTACATAAAAAATATCATGAAAAAACAACATTGACATTAAATAAAATTTACTACTACGTGTACTACAATTAAAATGTAAAAGTTTCTTATCAGATTAATTGTTTATCTTTTTTTTTTCATTTCTTACATAGTAGCACGACCTTGAACTTCTAAAATTTCTCTTCTTATTTAAATTTCCAGACTTTTGGCATAGTCATAATTTTGTTAATTTCTCTTCAAACTTTGTTTTAAATATAAAATTTATTTTCTAATAAAAGGTTTGAGGCACTTCTGCATACAGATTAAACTACACTTAAGTTTATCGGATCCGATGTGCGACTTCTGAAGAAGTTAATAACTTCACAATTTAACAGTAAAAATATGTCTGTATTCACAGCATGAATTAATTATTTGACAATAAAAAGATCTAAAATCTTCCCCAAGATCTTTGGCATGACATCGATAGCTGTCCAGCTTGTGTATAACTTGTAACGATGGAAGTGTAAAATCGAGAGGAGTTCCGACGGAGTATTCGATGCATTGGTCATTAATAGTACAGAAACAGTCTGTAAGCGAGTCGCCCCCTAGGTTGATCCTTGCGCTTTCCAGCCATGTGGTTTGACAATCTGTGTTGTAAATTATAAAAACTGTCGTTTGGTCGAGAAAATTTCGGATTAAGGGTCCAGTTTCTAGAGTCAGACACATTATTTTTATACCCCCCGCAAACGAAGTTTAGGGGGGGTATATTGGAATCACCATGTCCGTCTGTCCGTCCGTCTGTCTGTCTGTCTGTCTGTAGACGAGATTTTGTCCGGACCATTACTCAGAAACTATTGGAAGGATTTGTCTGAAAATTTGTACACATATTATTCACCATATGAAGTTGTGCACCTGATATTTTCATCTTGATTGGATTATTATTTTGAATTTTACAGGTGTTTTTTCATTTTTATTTTGTGGTTATGTCTGGACCGTTTCTCAGAAACTATTGCAAGGATTAATCTGAAAATTTGTACACTTATTATTCACCATATGAAGGTGTGCACCTGGAATTTTCAACTCTTTTTGTTAATTTTTTTGCATTTTACAGGTTTTATTTTTTATTTTAATTGACTTGTTCATTTTGGGCTCATGTATAAGGTTTGAGATATAGAATCTAGAATATCTGTTCAAAAATACTACAGCTTAAAAGATAATGTAATTTCATTTGTCTCTTGGGAATAATGACTGGACATGCATCCAGTTAAAGATAAATTAATGAGTTTGGTGTTGGAAGTTGTTAAGGCATATCTCTTATCAAGCTGTGTGTTATCTAATCTCCAGGGAATAAGGCACAAGAATTAAAGATCTCTCTTCTCTTATTCTCTTAATTTTCAACTCTTTTTGTTAATTTTTTTGCATTTTACAGGTTTTATTTTTTATTTTAATTGACTTGTTCATTTTGGGCTCATGTATAAGGTTTGAGATATAGAATCTAGAATATCTGTTCAAAAATACTACAGCTTAAAACTACTCATAAAAACTTTAAAAAAAGAAACATCATCAAGTGTTAAAAACAGTTTTTACATTGCACAGAAGATAATGTAATTTCATTTGTCTCTTGGGAATAATGACTGGACATGCATCCAGTTAAAGATAAATTAATGAGTTTGGTGTGGGAAGTTGTTAAGGCATATCTCTTATAAAGCTGTGTGTTATCTAATCTCCAGGGAATAAGGCACAAGAATTAAAGATCTCTCTTCTCTTATTCTCTTAATTGTAATTTATTGTCTGTCAAAGCACTTCATTACTGGATGACCAGCTCTTTATTTTCAAAATGCATTTCAAATTGATATATCAAGATTAATTTGATTTTGTATAATGTTTTTTTTTCAACAATCAGTTTGCAGAGTGACATAACACATAATTGCAATATATTTTTTTAATGCAGAAATAAAAAAAAAATAAAATGAAAAAAAAAAAATGTTACAATGGAATTAAATTGTATTAGTATTGATGTTTCATTTGGTTGCACCTTTGTTTCATTCATTAAGAAACATGATGAGCAATAATATTTCACTGCAAATATTTGTAAGTAAATTGTAAACCCCTCTAGATCCATACAGTATTTTTGAATTGGCACCTTCTCTGAAAAACCCAGCGGGGGGTATTTGTCCCTATTGGACAGTTCTAGTTATTTTTGTAAATAGGGAAAAATAGGGTCGGCGGAATCGTAAACCAAGAGAAAAAAAAACTTTGGCCTAATGTGTAATACACATGATTGGCTGTTATTTTAGTGCTGACTTTATTTAGAAACAGGGGAAATCACAGAGCTATTTAGGGTTGTTGTGTATATGCGTCAAAAGTCGTCAACAGGGAAATGAGGCATAGCGTCAAATGGTGGCATCAGGGGGTAAAGGATGTAATGCATCAGGGGGAAAAGAGTTAATAGCTACTCCTACTGCTGTTGTCTTATTGCAGTATCTTGCCACAAAAAGAGCTCAATCAAGCGTCATTATTCTATTTATTGCTGTTGTAAAGTTTTAAGTCCCAAATGCTACTTTTCTCTTCCTTTGTTATAAGTACAAACCAGTAGAGCTTCAGTCTCGACAGAGACTTCTGGTTTCAAAAATGGCTGAAGGTTTGAACTGGAGACTTAATGGAGACGATAGTCCATGACATTTAGGTTTGCAGAATCACCTTTTCGTTCGTCGTCGGTACTTCCAGTCGCTACCGGAAGCTGATGTAAAAATCAAAATTTTTCAATTGGTTATAATTAGCGACTTTTTCAATATAACATTATATGTAATTTGTTTTTGAATTGAAAAGGCTAATCACGAGATATTTGCATTTTAAAAATTTGAAGCTGCGATTCAAAAGGGCGTAATGGTTAGCGCCTTGGATTTTCACATGGGCAATCCTCGTTCAATGCCCCCTGTGTCTGTATCTTTTTATCACTTTTTCTTCTTGATTTTTAGGTCATCTGAGTTACTAAGGTGACCCATTGCTATCCGTTTTCATCCGTCGTTTTGTGTCGTGCGTCGTGTGTTAACATTTGAACATTTTCAGCTTCTTCTCTGAAACCACTGAACCAATTTCAACCAAATTTGGTATACAGCATTTATGGGTGAAGGGGAACAAAAGTTGTGAATTTTATGGTCCCTGCCCCCCTGGGGCCTGAGGGGTGGGGCCATCACCACTAAAATTATTGCCATCTCTAAAAATCTTCTTCTTTACTCCAAGGCATCAAGCAGGCAAACTGTTGGCATGAATGTAATGAGCATTGAGTCCTCTACCAAAATTTTGAAATTCATGGCCTCAGGGTCAGGGGTTCTAGTGCTAGGACAGGGCTATATAGATTATATAGTGAAAATGCATTAATGCTTTGAAATTCTTCTTCTCTGCTCCTGGGTATTAAATAAACTAAGTACATAGTTATGTTGAGCAAGAGTGCCTCTTCCAAAATTGTGAATTTTATGGCCCCAGGGTTAGGGGCTCTGGTGTTAGGCAGGGCTCTATTGATCATATAGTGGAAATACATTAATTCTTTGAAAACCTTCATCTCTGCTCCTGGGTATTAAATAAACTAACTGAGTACAAAGTTATGTTAAGCAAGAGTGCCTTTTCCAAAATTGTAAAATTTATGGCCTAAGGGTCAGGGGTTCTGGTGTCAGGGCGGGGCTCTATTGATCATATAGTGAAAATGCATTAATTCTTTGAAAATTTTCTTCTCTGCTCCTGGGTATTAAATAAACTAACTAAGTACATAGTTATGTTGAGCAAGAGTGACTCTTCCAAAATTGTGAATTTTATGGCCCCAGGGTAAGGGGTTCTGGTGTCAGGGTGGGGCTCTATTGATCATATACTGTATACAGGGTTATTTTCACCCCGTTTAATTTTCGCCTTTCACACTTGCAAACAATTTAGCACCGTTTTAAATTCGCCCATTCATAGTTTTATTAAAAAAAATATACTGTATTATTTCATTTCGCCCCGTTTTAAATTCGCCCAAATAAGGGTAGGCCGAAAGGGGCGAAAATAAACGGGGAGAACATTTCCCTGTGTACAGTAGTGAAAATGCATTAATTCTTTGAAATCTTTTTCTCTGCTCCTTGGTATTAAATAAACTAACTAAGCACATAGTTATGATAAGAGAGAGTGCCTCTTGTGAATTTTATGGCCCCAGGGTCAGGGGTTCTGGTGTCAGGGCGGGGCTCTATGGATTATATTGTTAAAATACATCAATTCTTTGAAAATCTTTTCATTTGCTCCTGGATTTTATGCCAATGATCCAAGTATATATATATTTATGATGAAGAAAGTTGCATCTAGCAAAATGGTAATTTTGTAACCCCCCCCCCCCTGAATAGTCTGAAAATAAATTAATGCTTTGAAATCTGCTCTTTGGTATTAATCAACTATTTTCTGATATAATTTGCAAAATTTTGAAATATGTGGCCCCAGTGTCAGTGGTTCCTTTGGGGTGAGGTGCACAACTTGTTATAAAGTTGAAGTGCATTTTCTCTTTGTTACTCTGATTTGCCTCTGGGTATTAAGTAAATAGAGTAACCATGCCAAGTCTATAATTATGATAAGCAATGGTGCCTCTTTCAAAATTGTGAATTGTGAATTCCATGGCCTCTGGTTTAAAACATGAACCAAATTTAATTGTTTGAAAGTTGTTACACAATACTCAGGTGACCTATAAGGCCCGTGGGCCTCTTGTTCGTTTTTATTTTAGAATCGGACGGAAGACCTCTGGTTGCTTACAACGAGTTCGTTTCTAGTTATTTTTCTTCCTCTTCTTCCTGGGTACTCGGTGGATTCGAACCAGTACACTAAAAATGTTCAGGGTGAAGGTCCGCAGCCTAACTTTCTGAGCTATAATGACTTTGTAGACACATCATAAATATCAACCAGTATTAAAGAAGTAGGTTTTCGCATTTTTTGTATTTTTTTTTTTTTTTTTTTACGAATTTTGACCCTAAAAAATTCTTGTTTTAAATCATTCCTTAGATCAAAATCTATCAAAATTTCATAAATCAATTTAGGAGCAGGCCTGCCCTGAACGACTTCTAGGCCAAAATTCACGCAAAACTTGGTGTTTTAATTAATGGACAAATGCTGTTTTGACCAACTTTGGAGGTTAATTTCAAAGTTGCAAATAATAAATTTTAGGTTCAAAATGCAAATTTGAAAAATTTAGACAAATAACCTAAAAGGTTGAAAATAAGACGGATTTGATAATAAGACGGTTTTAAAAATAAGCCACCTATTTCTTGCATTGAAAATTACTTGAAAATAAGTCTGTTTTGAAAATAAGCCGGTCATAAAATTTCTATGAATTCACGATGTACGTTTAGCAATGTGCATTGCTAAAGGCACACCTTTTTTAAAACGGGCGCACAGAATTAAATACACCTGGAGACTATTCATTTAACTCTTATGGAAGTTTACCTGGATATTCTATTTTTAGAACAAGCAAGTAGTTCTCAATCTATCGATTACCATTTATTAAGAAAAACAGGAATTATTTAAATAATAAAATGCTTTCTTTGGTTGTTGGTACAGGAATTAGTGTTGTAGCTTATGTATATCAATCTACAGGGGAATATTTTTTAACCTACAGCTGGAACCCTGTGGCCTGTTTTGTAAAAGAACTTTGGACTACAGCTAAAAAATAAGTTGATTGTAAAATTCTATTAAAATTTATTTGCATAAAAATATCTTTCTTAATTTCTAAATTCTTTTCAAAAAGATTTAAACCATTTTCAAAGTATCGAAAAAAGGAAAGTTTTTTGCTTAACATTTAGATTTACATAAGTTCTTTTGTGAAATAAGGCCCAGGTTTGGATAGATGCCAAAAGTGAACACTCATTCAAAGTCAGAAAAATTGCAATTTTTGAAAAAAAGTACTGATACATAAAAATTTTATTATACCTCCAATTTATAAGGTCAATATCAATCTTTTACATCATCAAAAAAGAGTCCAGGCCATAGCTTGAGTGCCCTTTGATATTTTGATTTTAAACTTGGAACATAGTAGGAACACATTAATACAAGATGCACTGCACCAATATTTTGACCTTTACCTCTTTCTTCATTTGGCCTTTCGTTTGATGTTTACCTCTTATTTAGTAGAATTTTGTGTTTCATGTCAAAATGAGTTTTACAAAAGAACTAATATTAATGCTTTGGTTTCAGGAACCTGGACCCCGAGCCAAATCCACCATGTTACAAAATGTACCAGATACAGTCTACTCTTGATTACCTGACCAGTAATTTGTCTGGGAAAAAATCTCTGGTAGAAGTACTGTCAAAGACACAGGTATTATTTGGTGTGAACTAACCTCCCCCACCCCCTTCCAGCTCTTTTTGAATTTAGCATGCCTAATGAGGTAGGAAAATATGTGCATAATTTGCCACATGTAATAAAAAGTGTGATAGAAATTACAAAAATTGTTTTACATGGCATTTTAAATCTACCTGCTTTTTATTTAATTGAGATACATTTAAAATATTTTCATACCATATCAGTAGGTGCTAGTATCTGTCCTTTGTTTCAGTACATTGTTTGATTGTAGATATGTTGCTTATTTGTGCAAAAAAACGATGGCATCCTAACATCCAGACATGTCTTAAACTTATTAGAACCCGACACTCTTAATGAAGCATTTGGTCAGTTGCTCATATGTAGATTTTGATTAAGAGTGTTTCAGCAGTATTAATAACATGTCATTTCATAATTGTGATAAGGCCTGCCATCATCAGGGGTCCACCTTGTGCATAAATCAATCAATTTCTTTGAACTTCATTAAGAATGTCGGGTTCTAATAAGTTTAAGACATGTCTGGATGTTAGGATGCCGTCGTTTTTTTTGCACAAATTATGTGCAGAGATGTTTTTCTTAATAACATGACAACATTTTTGTAGAATTTAAAAAGATATTCAACATTGATTTTTCACCCAGTAAATACAAAATTGGCCATTCTACTGATCTTAAAAATTTTGTGACACTGAACCTCCAAACTTTGTGACACACCATCTTATTCAACATTCTCACAATAAATTGGCTTAATATCAGAAATCCAACATACAAATCAACACAAAATATCAGTCTATTCTAAAATATAGTTCTTAATTAACACACAAAAGGGATTATTGAGATGTAATTTCAAACAGATTAGCTCATGTAATTATATTTTTAAGTAACCAAAGACTTTTTAGGTGTATCCCATATTTCGTCGATTAACTCTTGTCTACGATGTACATCTCTGTCTTGGATTTTGAGCAATGCGTTCATAGCATACCCCATTGAATGACACCACAATTGTAACAATATATATGTACGTCATTTACATCATATTTTGAATTTTTCTACCAAATTTGATGTTTGTATTGTTTGTTTTATGGAAGTTATCATTTTGTCGTTGCATCTGCAACGTCCTGTTAACAGTCTACATGCTTTTTTGATGTAATTGATGGAATAATCAAATTAATATCTTTGACAAATGAAATTTTTTTATCAATATTTTTGTTAAAATGTATTCAGTATACGATTATCAACCTAATGATACATAGTTTTCATATAGTGAACTGTTTTAAAATTATTTTTTAAAAAAGCACAAATGCCACCGCAATGGTAATTTTTGACTTTCTGACACCAACACTGTGCGCAACTTCATAACATTTTTTGACCTTGACCTCACTTTTCCTAAATTAGTGTTTATCTCAGGTTTGAAGAAACCATTCAAGATATTTTGATTAAACTTCATATGCTAATACTTCTGATGAGAGCTATTCGATTTCATCAACATTTTTATGCCAGCCATGAATACTGCCAGGCGTATATCGTTTGTCATGTCCATCTTCCATCTGTCCTTGCATTGTGCTTTGCACTAAGCTCAGTTCAAAGCTCAGTTTCAAAGAAACTATTCAAGATATTTTTATCAATCATTTGCTGATACACATGTTGATGAGAGTTACATGTATGCAACACATAAACATTTTTTTTTATACCCCCGCAAACGAAGTTTAGGAGGGTTTATTGCAAAATTATGCTTGTAAAACTGTCCGTCCACTGTAGACAAGATTTTGTCGGACCGTTTCTGAGAAACAATTGGATGGATTTGTCTGAAAATTTATACACTTATTATTTACCATATGAAGGTGTGCACCTGGTATTTTCACCATGATTGGATGAGTTTTCTGCATTTTACAGGCATTTTTTCTTTTTTATTTTATGGTTTTGTTTGGCTCATAACTAGAAAACTATCAGACTTACAATATCAAACTTGGCCAATTTATGCATCTTGGGTAGAAGGTATGTGGTGACCTATTTCAAGTTCACTGTGACTTTTAATTTGATTGAAATTTTTAAGAAAAAAACTGTCTTTTACTATTTAATTATGCAATCCCAAAAAATGTAAGAGTGTTTCTGTATTCCTATTTAAAAAATGTTAGATTAAGAAAAAAAATTTTTTCATCATATACTTTACAGCAATCCATAACAATATGTTATTTTATAAGAGATAATCTACCTCTCCCAATGGTTTAATTATCAAGCACTGGTCAATGAGAATTTTGATAACAGAAAATTGCATGTCAAATTAGAGAGAAGTTAATTTATTTAGTGTAAGGAGCTAACTGATACAAGCAATTATCAGTTATCTCTTTGAAACTGGGCTATGGAATCAGCCTGAAGGTCAAGATCTAGTAAATGAAAGGTGCCTACAGATTTATCAAATTTGAGAAATAAATTCCTTTATTGATGCTTTAGAACTTTAGCTTGGTCAAATAAGGTGGAAGGGGCATAATTTGTAGGTAAACAAGATTAAAAACTATATTTTAAACTGTCGTTTTCAATGAAAAATTTAGAAAACCAGTCATGAATATGGGAGTTTTTTTCATATTCGACAGAGGAAATGTATCCAGATTGCCTACAGAAAATGGTAATTAGTATGTTCATGGCCTCTTCTTTAAATCAATATCAAATTTAATATAGGTATCCAGTTTACTTTTCATATGATTTCAAATTGAATGTCATGAAAATACCCTTTTTTTACATAATCTGCTAAAGCCGTAAAGTACGGAAAAAGAAAGTTGAAATTGATTATGACGTCATAATGGATCTAGATCTATAAAATTATTTGATTTTTTTTAATTAGTTTTAATGATTATGTAGATTGCATATTGCTTTTTTTAACTTATTTGATGAATTTGAGAAAAAAGTAATTCAAACTATGATATGATAAACTTATTTGATATTGTATAATATAATTATACCCCCCCCCCCCCCCGCAAACGAAGTTTAGGGGGGTATATAGGAATCAGCTTGTCAGTCTGTCCATCGTCTGTCTGTCTGTGCCAAGCGTGTCCGGAATCCATATCTTTCTTACGGAGGACGATGATCAATTATTATACTTCTGTTAAAATGTTACTATATATATTTCAAAGGAATCTGTATCTTTTATAGTTCACGCATAGCAAAGCTATACCCCGGGGTATATGCATTACTCGGAAAATTTTCATGCAATTATTTATATAATTTTGATTTCAAGCAATAAATGTTTCCACTTATACACATGTGACGTCAATCATGGATTTAAAGTTATTCTATGCAATTTATCTTACTCTAAAAAATGATTTGGAAAACTTTGTTTGGCCCTTTTTTTTATGTTGTTTTTCAAGATCGCCGACTTAAAATTTGAGAAATTGAAAAAAAAAAAATTTTTGTTAGGCTATTTTTTTACAATTGAAATTGCCGCCGAAAAATACGAAGTTAAACTTTTTGGAAAAAATGTGTCACATGCTGCAAAAATGTTGACGACCATGGAAAGGAGCATGTCATCAATACAGTGTTTCCAAAAACCATTTGCCCTACTGGCAAAATGGATAGAAAATCGAAATTTCTTAGTTGAAATTCACTGTACATCTTGTACCACCGGTCCATGTGACCAACTGGGGTGAGGGCTTGTCCTAATTAATTAATTGTTCTCTGATCTAATGTGATGTCTTCAATAAATGAAATTTTTTAATACAGTATGCTTCTATTCTTCGTAAATATCCACAATCTTATGTATTTTGCAATTCTACTTGACTTGTTTACTTCCAAAAACGATCGTTTTTACTTAATCCGAATTTCCTCCATTCTTCTGTTAATGGTAAACACATGCAGTATATAGGTCATGAAGTGCAATGCCCACTGAGAAAACATGATGATGATTTAAATTTATTTTTATTTTGAATTTCTATCAAATCTGCTCTTTATATATGATTCAATTAACAATTTTACAAGTGAGAATTACACTTTTGAAATTAATTTTAATTGCCATAATGGTAGTTGCAATCAACTAAATTTTATTTATCAAAAATTAAATTAATTGCATTACGTTAATATTTTTCACATTAACAGTGAACCATTCCAAGTTAAATTAGATCAGGATCATAACGATAAATCACATCAAATCAAAAATTAAAATTACTAATAGGAGAACATACATCTTTTGTTTAAAATATGTAATTATGTTAAACTAAAGTAGAATGATCGACATACAAAAAGCAGTTTAATTGCATGTAGAAGTTTTTGAAATATTTAATACTAGTGTACTCTAAAGTACTCTATCGTAATCTGTTTAGTTCAACCACTTTTCAACTCACAGTCTTTTTTTTTCTTTTCTTTTTTTTTTTCTCGACCGACCGACCTTATTTTTTCAAAAAAAGTCTTGAAAAACAACTAATAAAAAAAAAATGGCCTAAGCAAATTACTATAGATCACAGACATCTTGATGTGTCCAGGCTAAACTGTAAAAAAAATATTATATACAGGGTTATTTTCGCCCTTTTACACTTGCTAATTATTTTGCCCCATTTTAAAATTCGCCTGCATCCAGGTCTTATTCCTGTTTAAGAAATTGTACTTTGTTCGTTGTTTTCCTGTTTTAAATTTGTTCACTAGTGACATGTGAAAGAGGCGAAAATAAAATGGGGAAATTTTCTCTGTATACAGTATTAAAGTTTGTTACTTTTCATTTAGTTTGGGTTCATAAATTAATTTTAACATACTAAATACATGTAGTTTTTTAAACTTGATGAAATTGGAAAACAATTGAATGATCAACATATAATTTAAAATGATATGTTAAAACGTTTAAGCTTTTTTCTTTATGTTAGGCATTGTTAGCTAAATATTGGTTGAAGGCCAGATAAAAACTCACCATATACCATGATATACACAAGATATATACCAAATTTTATATATGATGGATAGCTATTGATATCCAAAGATTTGGTGAAGGGTACATCATAAACTGATGAGCTGTAAACAGGCGGCTTTGACAGGCAATGATGAAGCCCTATGCCTATTATAACTGTAACCCACAGATAAGCAGGGAAGCTGAGGTGTGATTTTATAGAATGACACTCGGAATGAGAGACCTGATGTTACTAAGTATCTGCCGACTGAGTCATATACTTTCGTCTCTCATCAACTTTCACTGCTAAGATGGATGGCATGAAATCACACACATATTTAGTGCTGTGTACATGATTGTTTTATGCTAACTTTGTGGATTGAAGACATGACCTAGTAGAATATTAACATGGTTAATATAGGTCTGTAGAGGAAAGGTTCAATTCACTGAAGTAGTCCAAGTACTTCACTTTTAATGAATCCGGCTATGTAGATGTGGCTGTTAGATTTTATTTGTTCTTTCTAACTGACAAATTGTCCAAAGACACCACCACCACTTCTTGAATGATGGTGTAATTTGTAATTATTTACCCCCACCGATAATGACATAATCCTCCAGTTATTCTGGTATCCCCAATTAAGCACCTGTTTGGGGAGGAACACAGACCCCCTTCTACCTTTTTAATGCCCTTTGCTATTTCATTTGTTAAGGACAAACCTGGGATATTCTTCCTTCATCCTCGTGCTTCAATTTATTGATTTCACTGATCATGTTTTTCATTCAGATAAAGAAAAGATCTTTGACTGCACAGAAGAGACTGTTTTCCAAGTGTTTTTTCAGTATTGTTTTTCAGCATTTCTTTATAGGAACTTATATGAAAATTCATTGCAGATAAAATATGCAGTGACATAGTAACCAGATTAAAAACATATAAAACTGCATTTTTTGTGGTTTTGTATTGATTTGTGTCCGTTTTTTTTTAATTTCAGCAGGTCAGGATGGGGGTGTAGTGGAAATAATGTCTGAAAACCCACTTGTTGTATCTGGTAAAGAGAGTACCAGGATTCAGTGTTCTGCAAGAGGGGTAGGAAGTGAAGGAGCAAACTTAAAGTGGTATGGTCCTGATGGAAATGCCATTGGTACAAACCTTTTAGATAGGTATGTTAAAATGAAATAATATAATATTTTTAGGTCACCTGAGTAAACTCAGGTGACCTATTGCTATCCGTTTTCGTCCGACGTCGTGCGTTGTGCGTTAACATTTGAACATTTTCAGCTTCTTCTCTGAAACCACTCAACCAGTTTCAACCAAATTTGGCATAAAGCATCTATGAATGAACGGGAACAAAATTTGTGAATTTCATGGTCCCTGTCCCCCTGGGGCCTGAAGTGTGGGGCCAAAACCACTAAAATTGATACAGTCTGTAAAAATCTTCTTCTTTACTCCTGGACATCAAGCAGTCAAAATGTTTTCATGATTGTAATCAGCATTGAGTCCTCTACCAAAATTGTGAAATTCATGGCCCCAGGGTCAGGGGTTCTGGTGTTAGGGTGGGGCTATATAGATCATATAGTGAAAACACATTATTTCTTTGAAAATCTTCTTCTCTGCTCCTGGGCTTTAAATAAACAAACCAAGTACATAGTTATGTTGAATAAGGCTGCCTCTTACAAAATTGTGAATTTTATGGCCCCAGGGTCAGGGGTTCTAGTGTTAGGGCAGGGCTCTATTGATTATACAGTGAAAATTTATTATACCCCCCGCAAACGAAGTTTAGGGGGGTATATTGGAATCACCATGTCCGTCTGTCCGTCTGTCTGTCTGTCTGTCTGTCTGTAGACGAGATTTTGTCCGGACCATTACTCAGAAACTATTGGAAGGATTTGTCTGAAAATTTATACACATATTATTCACTGTATGAAGGTGTGCACCTGGTATTTTCATCTTGATTGGATGATTATTTTGAATTTTACAGGTGTTTTTTCATTTTTATTTTGTGGTCTTGTGCAGACCGTTTCTCACAAACTATCGCAAGGATGTTTCTGAAAATTTGTACACTTATTATTCACCATATGAAGGTGTGCACCTGGAATTTTCAACTTTATTTGTCCATTTTTCTGCATTTTACAGGTTTAATTTTTATTTTAATTGACTTGTTCATTTTGGGCTCATGTATAAGGTTTGAGACATAGAATCTAGAATATCTGTACAAAATGTGAACTACAGCTTAAAACAACTCATTAAAACTAAAAAAAAAAAAAGAAACATCATCAAGTGTTTAAAACAGTTTTTGCATTACACAGAAGATAATGTAAATTCATTTGTCTCTTGGGATTAATGACTGGACATATCATCCAGTTAAAGATAAATTAATGAGTTTGTTGTTGGAAGTTGTTAAGGCATATCTCTTATCAAGCGTGTGTGTGTTATCTAATCTCCAGGGAATAAGGCACAAGAATTAAAGATCTCTCTTCTCTTATTCTCTTAATTGTAATTTATTGTCTGTCAAAGCACTTCATTACTGGATGACCAGATCTTTATTTTCAAAATGAACTTGATATATCAAGATTAATTTGATTTTGTATAATAATTTGTTTTTCAACAATCTTTTTGCAGAGTGTTGTAACACATAATTGCAATATACATGTATTTCTTTAATGCGTTTTTCAACAATCTCTTTGCAGAGTGTTGTAACACATAATTGCAATATACAGTCATGTATTTCTTTAATGCAGAAGTTAAAAAAAAATGTTACAATGGCTCAAGAACCACTGGGCCAGAAAAGCTGAAACTTATGTGGAAGCATTCTATTGGACAGTTCGGGGAAAGGCGGGGCCACCACTGGAGATGTTTAAAGAAATATATAAGGAATGAAAATCTGGAAATCCTTTTAAAGAAAATCTTTAAAAATCTTCTCAAGAGTGTAATTGAAATTGTTCAAATCATTGGCGGGGCCATAATGGGGTATCAAAGTTTTACATAGAAATATATAGGAAACTAATGTTGAAGCTTATGGAAGCATTCTAAGATAGTGTAAATTTAAATTTGTTCAAATCATGACCCCCCGGGCAAGGGTGGGGCCATTATAGGGAATCAAAGTTTTATATAGAAATATAAAGGTGAAATCTTTAAAATCTTCTTCTCAATATGATCATAGGGCCAGAAAAGCTGAAACTTATGTTAAATCATTCTGGGGTAGTGTAAATTCTAAATTGTAGGAATCATGACCCCTGGGAAGGGCGGGGCCACAATTCAAGTTGATCATAGGGACAGGATTGATGAAACTTATGTTAAATCATCCTCAGTAAGTATACATTCAAGTTTGTTCAAATCATGACCCCCAGGGGTAGGATGGGGCCACAATGGCCAATCAAAGTTTTACATAAGAATATATAGGAAAAATCTTTAAAAATCTTCTACTCAAGAACCAAGCATTCTCAGGTAGTGTAGAATTAAATTTCTTCAAATCATAACTCCCAAGGGTAGGGAAAGGTCTCAATGGTGGATCAACATTTTACATATGAAAATAAAGGGAAAAATCCCAATAACAGAAAAGATATGTTGAGTTATATTGACATGTAAGCATCCTCATGTATTGAAAATTTAAATTTGTTCAAATCATGAGTACCCTTTGGGGTAGCAGAGCAAACATGGACCTCCAAAACATTAGAGGTGGGATCAAGTGCCATGGAGGAGTGAGCATCCCCTGCTGACTGGTCCCACCCACCGTGTGCTCCTTGTCATGATCGGAAAATGACAAAAAAATCCATCGTCATTTCAGTGTATAAATAATGGACTAACAATTAGTATGAAAAACGTCCGTCAGCATTTGACTCAATAAATTGTATTTGCTGAAAAGGTCATTGTATCGATCATAGAACTTACGAAATGATGACTTTAAACGAGACTGCTGAAATTCTTGTTTCATTAACCTGTTTGTCAATAATTTACCTCGTTTTATAAATTGTTCATACATACAGCATGCTCTTGCGTATCGAATCAACTGAGATATATAAACTCCGTATGCAGGCGATGAAGGTATATTGCTGCATGAGTAAGGGAAGTTGATGATAGAAAAGTTAAAGTCATCACGATTTTCATGGAGCTTGGTTGTTATATTACCATTAAAGTCTTTTTCAAGTAAAATATCCAAATATGAAACAGATGTGTCCGGACTCTGTGGTATCTTTTATCTCAAGCTCACCAGGATATATCGTATCAACATAAGAATGTAAATTATCATGACAATACGTCGTCGATATATCTAAATGTCGAGTTGAAGGCCACAGCAATTAAGTGTTTTCTTCTTTTAACACATAAGATTTTGCATGAATTCTGCTTCATATGAATATAAATATAGGTCTGCTTATAACGGAACGCAATTGGTACAATAGATTGTTGGAATACCTTGTCTCCAAAAACCACATAGATATTCAAAATCAGATCTCTTTGATGTTAACTTTAGAGTACATGTGTGTTTAAATAGAAAGTGTTTTAACAAAATAATTTTTGCAAATGACTAATGACCATATAAGTAAAGTTACGAGTTACATTTTTATTGAAAAGGCAGCTGTCATTGATATCAAAAGCCCTGGACTTTAATTTATCGTGGGGAATGGTTGTGAATAAAGTTGGAAAGTCGTAAGTTTTTAAGCTGTTGATTTTGGTAAAATCTTTTGATTTCAAATTGTCTAAAAGTTCTTTGGAATTTTTGAATAGCCACATATGATTCACACCATTTCTTGAATATATTGTTGCACAGTACTCTTGAAGTTTTTCCTTCACTACTGTCAATATCTTCGTAACCAGTAATGAAAGAGGCTTGGTTGAACATTTACTGGAACCTACAATGTATGTTTGTAAGGATTTTTATGAAGTTTCGGAATCCAATATATACCGTATCATGGGTATTTTTTAGGTGCTGCTAAAATTTACAAGTTTTATAAATCCATAAGATTTAAACGCGTAAAATTTCACATCATTTATAAAGCGACTAGTGTAAATTTTCAACATCGTATGTGTAAAAGTAATGCTAATTGTCATGAAGCTCACTCCCTGCTATATAAATTAGTGTACTGTTGGTATTCTGAGCACTTTTAAGTCAATCATCAATTGGGACCATACAGGTAAATCTCAATTAACTTGTTTAAATTATACAAACATCGTCAATTAATTAACTAGATGCTGTCATGAGACAGTAATACCCGCACTAAGGTGTTTGCCTCTAAATACACGCTCCTACATATTGGGCGGCTTTCCACAGAAATAGTCAAAATAATTCTATAATTTACATGTATTCATCAAATTGAGTATGAAATTCTCAGACCCAGTGACCTATAACTCAGAACCTCTTATATTTATTTTATACATGCTTAATTCATTATATACCAGTCTGAATTTCATTAATGATGTAAATTCGTGCACGGATCTGTCGGGGGGGGGGGGGGGGGGTTCAGGACCCCCCTGGAATTTACAAGGTAAAAAATGTATATACTAAAACAAGGAAAAAGTTACAATGGACCCCCCTTGGAAAATGCAGATCCCCCCCCCCCCTGGTAAACACGAATATGTGTAAAATAGGTATGAAAAGTTAAACATTTGCGGCAATAGAAGTCACCACTACCCCCACCCCACCCCCCACGATATAGGTTTTTGACGTTTGGGTGAGATTTACTTTACGTTTTTTTTTTGATTATCAATTTCTGGGATAGGATTTTTTTTTGACTCAGGTGGACCCCCCCCCCCCCGGAAAAAATTTCGGATCCGCGTCTGAAATTAGATTTTGATATATGTTTTGCTCATAATAGGACCTTTTTAAATTTACTACCCCCCCCCCCGACACCACAATCACACAGCACATACTTTTGGGAATAGGCTAGATGGAAAAGGTTTGTTAAAATTTAATATCGTTTGTTATGAATTAATTTAAAATTTGTTCTTGTACTATACATGTGAACATGTAAATTTCTACATCACATCACGTTGCGTCACCCATTATCATATTTATAGATTAAACACCATTTGGCACACCTCGGCCGATTTCCACTTCATCTGATAAGGTGATGGAATCGACGAAGGTTTGCCAAAATGGCACATGGCTGCAGTCTGGTGTGCATTGGATTAATTCATTTTGAGTTATAATTGGATTTATATTTCATGAAGTTGAGACACAGGGAGTCGGTAAGTAGAAGTTTTAGTATAGTGGGGGTAAAATACACCCAAACTATCAGGTTAAAGTTTAAAAAGGGTGAAAGATCATCGCATGCCACACTAGACGAATTTCATATTGTGAAGTTATCTCCCGTTGTCGATGTGACAGTTACTGCCAATACTGGTGCGGATCCAGAATTTTTTTGGGAGTAGGGAGGGGGGTTCACATCTCAGTCAAAAAATTCCAGCCCAGAATTTCGTGACAAGCAGGAGAAAAAAATGAAAACAAATAAACAAATAAAAAAACAATGATAGTGAGGTCAATGTTTTCTAAGTTTATAGGGAGAGGATGTCAAGAGTCATTTTTTACTTGCTACAGTATATAGTCTTGTTTAAATAACAAAGCAAATGCCAGATGGGGGGGGGGATGGGGGGATTCCAATCTTCCTACCCACTTCCTGTCCCTGAAATAACAATGTATTTTGTTATTCCAGTTAAATAGTATATTTTTTTCCATTTGACTAATTATTATACATATTTTGTTTCTTGTGTTTAGTATGTCTGTCTATAAGTCTGCAGAAATTAAATCCTAGTTAGCTTGCCCATAAGTTTTAAGTGGGATGGGCTACACAAATAGCTTCCACATTTTATAGGTTTATTTCTTGTGACAATTTAATAAGACCTTTTATTTGGGTACCATTAATTTTTACCTCTGATCGCTTGACATGGGATACACATTTTTACAAGAAAAATACCAAACTTTAAACTCTGCCTAAATTTTGATCAGTAGGTGCTAGGGCTTTCATACTTATCATGACATATTGTATTCATTGTGAACTGTCAACAGGTATAAATATGTTTGAACTTGACCCTAGAGTTTGAACCACTTAAACAAAAAAATTAACCTTGGCAATTAACTTTTGAACAGGAATTACTAGGGATTTCTTTATTTCACATGTGCATTCCTTGTGACAAGACTTTCTTCTGATACTAACAATTTGAACCCTTTGACCTTGACCTTTGATTTTGACATATATTTGAGAAACTTCAACCTTCGCCATAGGCTTCCATACTGGGACATCAGTGTTTCACAAACACATCTTATCTTCATTATTATTTAGCGGTGTCTCCATATGAGGGAAGATGTATTCACAACAAACAAACAAATCACTAAAGAAAATATAAAACATGAATATATTGGTCATGCATATCTCTGCAGGAAAAAAACAGCTTTTCAAATACTCCAACCATATCGTAACCCTTTCAAAACACTCATTTGAGCTTTTTTGGTTTCCTTAGCATATAATGTCTGTCGTAACGTGTTGTCCATCTGTTTGTCTGAAAACTTTTTACATTTTTAACTTTCTCTAGAACCACTGGGCCAATTTTACCCAATTCATATAGAAATATGTACATTTGTATGTCAGACTCAGTCCATCTGTCTCAATAAATTTAACCTTGGTTATCACGGTTATATCTACTGAATGAGAAGAGACATTCATATTAAACTTATGTATTAGTATATATATTTACCTGTGAGAATGGCATGGTTTTTTTTTTTTACATGTGAGCTAGAAGTTTGACCAACTTGCAAAAAAATTAAATTGTTATAAATTCATCATTTTGAAAGAGAAAAGTTAGGGCATTCATATCATAATGCATGTATATTATTACCTGTGATGAGACCTTTCCAAATAAATCATGACTTTTACTCTGTGACCTTGACCTTGAAGTGGTCAAGCCTAACCTACTTTTCAAAAATGTTGCATTTGCTTATAACTTTTGATTGAGATGAGATATGACTCTCACATTTGACATGTACATAAATTACTGATAAGAATTCAAGGTGTTTCCCAGCATGTGATGTTTTTTTATGCGCCCGAATTTTTTCGGGGCGCATATAGTTTTTGTCCTGTCTGTTTGTCTGTTTATCTGTTTGTCTGTTTGTCTGTTGTCAACTTTAACCTTGGCCAAAACTTTTGAACCGTAAGAGATAGAGACTTCATATTTGGTATGCATACTCCTCTAATAAAGGTCTTTCAAATGACATCAAGGTCAATGACCTTGTGACGTTGACTGTGACCGATATGCTAAAAATAGGTTTTTCAACTGTTTGTCATAACTTTTGAACCATAAGAAATAGAGACTTCATAATTAGTATGCATACTCCTCTAATAAAGTTCTTTCAAATGACATCAGGGTCAATGACCTTGTGACCTTGACTGTGACCTATATGCTAAAAATAGGTTTTTCAACTGTTTGTTATAACTTTTGAACCATAGGAGATAGGGACATCATATTTGGTATGCATACTCCACTAAAAAGGTTCTTTCAAACAACACCAAGGTCAATGACCATGTGACCTTGACTGTGACCTTTATACTTAAAATAGCTTTTTCCACTTTTTGCCATAACCTTTGAACCATAGAAGATAGGGACTTCATATTTGGTATGCATACTGCACTAATTAAGTTCCTTCAAATGACATCAAGGTCAATGACCTTGTGACCTTGACTGTGACCTATATGCTAAAAATAGCTTTTTCCACTTTTTGCCATAACTTTTGAACCATAAGAGATAAGGACTTCATATTTAGTATGCATACTCCACTAATAAAGTTCTTTCAAACAACACCAAGGTCAATGACCATGTGAAGTTAACTGTGACCTTTATACTAAAAATAGCTTTTTCTACTTTTTGCCATAACTTTTGAACCATAGGAGATAAGGACTTCATATTTAGTATGCATACCCCACTAATTAAGTTTTACAAATAACACCAAGGTCAATGACCTTGTGACCTTGACTGTGAACTATATGCTAAAAATAGCTTTTTCGAACTTTGTTGACGCCGGGCGCATAGTGTTTCACAAACACATCTTGTTACCCCTTGACGTTGATGTTTTACATAATTTTCAAAATATTTAACTCTCCTAAAAGATGATTAGGCTTCTGAGTAACATTAAGGAAGACTTCAAGGAAGACAGGGCTTTTTGCACAAAAAACGTCATTTTTCAACCCACATTTGACCCCCGGGGCAAAATCTAAATTCCAAAACCTTACTGCACATCTACATGACCCCACCAACCATCTCCCAAAAGATGATTAGGCTGCTGAGTAAAATGTAAGAGGAGTTCAGGGAAAACAGGGCTCTTTGTATGAAAAACGTGATTTTTCGACCCCCATTTGACCCCCGGGGCAAAATTCTAAATTCCAAAACCTTACTGCACATCTACATGTCACCACTAATCATCCCACAAAAGATGATTAGGCTGCTAAGTAAAATGTAAGAGGAGTTCAGGGTAGATGGGGCTTTTTACATAAAAAACGTCATTTTTCGACCCCCATTTGACCCCCCCGGGGCAAAATTAAAATTCCGAAACCTTACTGCACATCTACATGACACCACCAACCATCCCCCAAAAGGTGATTTGGCTGCTGGTCAATGCTGGGGTTGAGGAAGCCGACTTGCGCCGCCCCTCGGCGCCTGGAGTGCCTCCGCCACTGCACATCTACATGTCACCACTAATCATCCCACAAAAGATGATTAGGCTGCTAAGAAAAATGTAAGAGGAGTTCAGGGAACATAGGGCTTTTTGCATAAAAAAGTTGATTCTTTATTTGTAACCCCCTGGGAAAAGTTGAAAATTTGTAAACCTTACTGCACATCAACATGACACCACCAATCATCCCCCAAAATGTGATTAGGCTGCTGAGTAAAATGTAGAAGGAGTCCAGGGAAGAAGGGGCTTTTTGTATAAAAACGCTCATTTTCGACCCCCATTTGATACCCTCCGGGCAAAATCAAAATTCCGAAACCTTACTGCACATCTACATGACACCACCAATCAACCCCCCAAAAGGTGATTTGGCTGCTGAGTAAAATGTAGAAGGAGTTCAGGGAAGACGGGACTTTTTGCACAAAAAACGTCATTTTTCGACCCCCATTGACCCCCCGGGGCAAAATCAAAATTCCGAAACCTTACTGCACATCTACATGACACCACCAACCATCTCTTAAAAGATGATTAAGCTACTGTGTAAAATGTAGGAGGAGTTCAGGGAAGAAAAGTGTGACAGACGGACGGACGGACGGACATGAGTAACAACAATATACCCGAACTTTCTTTAGAAAGTGCGGGTATAAATATTGGTCAAAATATGTGATTTTCAGGCAAAAAATGGTGTAAATTTTATATTGAGTTATTTGATATATCTTCATTTTTTGGCAAAGTTTGTTGAAGGAAGATGTAAAACTTGTTCTAAAAATATAAATTAAGACCTATATTAAATATTCCTAGCAATATCATAATGGAAAATATTCTCCGAGTAAAAGTATGTGAGGCTAAAGTTTCAAGATATTAAATTTAATAAATGTGCAGATTTGTAGAATTATCTGCTAAATATCCTTCACCACAAAAAATAGTCCCTCACAAATCTTGCTTCTTTGTAGCTTTTTGAGCAGTTTTTTTCCTTGAATGTTAAAACATTAACATTGTTAAAATTAAATATGTCATAAAAATTGAATTTTGATAAATAGTTTTGAAGTAAGAGGTTCTGCGTGAGGTTTTCCAAAAAGATGATGAGTGACCTACCTTAAGGAAGAATTACAAAGGACCCATTTATATGGTATAAACTGGGTTGGGGGCAGTTTACGCTTTATAAACCGCGAACCGCAAAGCGGTTTATAAAAAAGCGTAAACTGTTCAACCCAGTTTATACCGTATAAAATGGGTAGCTATTAAATTCATTGCTTATACATGTAATTATACCCGCACTTTGAAGAAAGTTCGGGTATATTGTTGTTACTCATGTCCGTCCGTCCATCCGTCCGTCCGTCTGTCACACTTTTCTTCCCTGGACTCTTCCTACATTTTTCACTGTAGCTTAATCATCTTTTGGGAGATGGTTGGGGTGTCATGTAGATGTGCAGTAAGGTTTTGGAATTTTGATTTTGTCCCAGGGGATCAAATGGGGGTTGAAAATAACGTTTTTAATGCTAAAACCCCTTCTTCCCTGAACGCCTTCTACATTTTACTCAGCAGTCTAATCATTTTTTGGGAGATTGTTGGTGGTGTCTTGTAGATGTGCAGTATGGTTTCGGAATTTTGATTTTGCCCCGGGGGGTCAAATGGGGGTCGAAAAATAACGTTTTTTATACAAAAAGCCCCTTCTTCTCTGAACTCCTTCTACATTTTACTCAGCAGCCTAATCATCTTTTGAGAGATGGTTGGTGGTGTCATGTGGATGTGCAGTAAGGAATTTTGATTTTGCCCCAGGGGGTCAAATGTCGAAAAATGATGTTTTTTTATGCTAAAAGCCCCTTCTTCCCTGAACTCCTTCTACATTTTACTCAGCAGCCTAATCATCTTTTGGGAGATGGTTGGTGGTGTCATGTAGATGTGCAGTAAGGTTTCGGAATTTTGATTTTGCCCCAGGGGATCAAATGGGTGTCAAAAAATGATGTTTTTCATGCTAAAAGCCCCTTCTTCCCTGAACTCCTTCTACATTTTACTCAGCAGCCTAATCATCTTTTGGGAGATGGTTGGTGGTGTCATTTAGATGTGCAGTAAGGTTTCGGTATTTTCATTTTGCCCCGGGGGTCAAATCAGTAGCCTCATCATCTTTTAGGAGAGTTAAATATTTTGAAAATTAGGTAAAACATCAACATCATAGGGTAAAAAATCATAGCATCCTGGGAAACATCTTCAATTCTTATGAGTAATGTACATGTCAAATGTGAAAGTCATATCTCTTCTCAATCAAAAGTTATAAGCAATGCAACATTTTTGAAAAGTAGGTTAAGCTTCATTCAAGGTCACCGAGTCATGATTTATTTAGAAAGGTCTTATCATAGGTAATAATATACATGCATGTATAATATGAATTCTACCAAAATGATAAATTTAAAGCAATTTTTTTGCAAGTAGGTCAAACTTCAAGATCATGGGTAAAAAACCATGCCATTGTCACGGGTAAATACTAATACATAATATGTTTAATACAAATGCCTTGTCTCTTCACGTTTAATAGATATGACCGTGATGACCAAGGTTAAATTGACAGACTGACATACAGATGTATATTTCTATGTGAATTGGTTAAATTGTCCCAGTGGTTGTAGAAAAGTTAAAAATGTAGAAACCTTCCAGACAAGCAGATGGACGACAGACGTAATGTGATAAGGAAACCAGAAAAAGCTCAAATGAGCTAAAAATGTAGGATTCACACGTATTTTAAAGGGTTACCATGGTTACAGTATTTGAAAAGCTTTTTTTTTTTTTTTTTTTTTTTTTTTCATGCAATTTTTGGAGATGACATATGTATCCATTATTGAAAAAAACTGAACATTTCAGAGAACAGTATGATTGAAAATAATTAATCAAAGTGTTTTAAGTAGCAAAATAAAGGTAGTAAACTTTTATAGCTAAATCAATCGCAGAACTTAGTCAATTTTAAGATCGATGCACAACCTTTTCAAATCTTATAATTATTGTTTTAAAATATTTATATAATCAGTTCTGATTCAAGGGAGAACAAGAGATACAACCAACATGCTCATGTTTTATGTTATTTTTAGTAATTTGTTTGTTTTTTGTGAAAACATCTCTCTCTGGAATTTTTTCCCTCATATGGAGACACCGCCACTTAAAAATAATGAAGACAAGATGTACGTGTTTGTTAAACACTGATGCCCATGTATGGCAGCTTATGGCAAAGGTTGAAGTTTCTCAAATGTATGGCAAACTCAAAGGTCAAGGTCAAAGGGTTAAAATTGTTGGTATCAAAGTCTTGTCACAAGGAATACACATGTGAAATAAGAAATCCCTGGTACTTTCTGTTCAAAAGTTAATTGCCAAGGTTAAAGTTTTTTTTAAGTGGGTCAAACTCTAAGGTCTAGGTCAAACATATTTATACCTGTTAAAAGTTCACAATGAATACACATGTTAAGCATGAAAGCCCTAGCACCTACTGATCAAAATTTAAGCCAAATTACTGATCAAATTTCTTCAGACAAACAGACAGACATTATTAATACAAGAAGCAAAATTTGTATATAGTCAAATGGGGAAAAAAATCTATTTTAGTGTCACAAGATCAATTGCAATTTCACGGACAGGGAGTGGCTAGGGAGAGTGGACCCCCGCCCCCTGGAATTTGCTTTGTTATTCAAATAAGACTATATACTGAAGCAAAAAAAATGACTTTGGACATTATCCCCCTTATAAAACATTGACCCTACGACACCACTATCATTGATCATGTTGATTTTATTTTGTTTTAATTTTTTTTCTTTGCTTGGGAGGAAATTCTGGGCTAGCATTTTTATGACTGAGGTGTGAACCCCCCTCCCCCTCCTGAAAAAATCTGGATCTGCACCAGTAAGTGAGTAACTGAATGTCACATGGACAACGGGAGATAACTTCACAATGTGAAATTTGACTACTGTGCCATGCAATGATCTTTGAACTTTAACCTAACCTTTCGGTTTATTTTACCCCATTGAATCTATACTTAAACTTGTACTTACCGACTGTCACAAGTCTTGTCAACTTCATGAAATATAATCCAAATTATAACACAAAATGAATATTTTCCATACACATCTGCACCATGTGCATGCTATGTAAACCTTGGATGATTCCGTTCAGTACGAATCAGCCGAGGTGTGCCGAGTGAAGCTTAATCTAAAAATAGGTTATGGGTGACGCAACCCAATGTAATGTAGAAATTTTCCAAAAGGTGTTTACGTGTAAACATGACTGTAAAGTTTAAGAACAAATTTTAATAAATTAATTCATAACAAACTATGTTTTAACATAACTTTTCCATCTACATGTGTAGCCTATTTAAAAAAGAAAACGTACGTTTCGTGAGATCGAGGGTGTGTATGTGTGTGGTGTTTGGGGGAGGGGGGGGGGGGCATTATTTAATTTAAAAAGGTTCCAATTACATGTATGATCAAAACATTTTTTAAAATCTAATTCACACCATTAATTAGATTCTGTTTTTTCAAACACACGGGCGTCGGAGCCGGGGGGGGGGGGGGGGGCAAGGGGGGCTTTAAACCCCCCCCTATTAGTGTATTAAGAGGCAAACACATTAGTGTGGGTATTACTGTCTCATGACAGCATCTAGTTTAATTTTCATTCATTTGATATAAGAAATAAATATGACTGTTCTAACAAATTGACTTCAATTTGTAAATTATTAGCTCTTCTAAGCTGAAAGCTCAAGTGAGCTTTTCTGATCACCTATTGTCCATCATCTGTCTCTCTATAAACTTTTCACATTTTCAATTTCTTCTCAAGAACCACTTGGCCAATTTTAACCAAACTTGATACGAAGCATTCTTGGATGAAGAAGAGTTTTCATTGTTAAAATAAAATAAATGGCCAAATCCCTGTCTAAGAGGAGATAATCAAGAAAAGACAAAATAGGATGGGGTCATTAAAAATCCTTCTCCTCAAGAACCACTGGGCCAGAAAAGCTGAAACTTATGTGGAAGCATCCTGGGGTATATAGATTCTAAATTGTTCAAATCATGACACCCAGGGTATAGGTTTGGGTCACAATAGGGAACCAAAGTTAAATATTGAAATATATAGGAAAATGTTTTAAAAATCCTTCTCCTCAAGAGCTGAAACTTTTGTGGAAGCAAGCTTGGGTAGTGTAGTAAGTTATTCAAATCATGGCCCCCGGAGGAAGAGTAGGACCACAATAGGGAGCCAAAGTTTAACATTGAATGTATATAGGAAAAATCTGCTCAAGAGCCACTGGGCCAGAAAAGCTGAAACATCTGTCGAAGCAACCTAGGGAGTTTAGATTCCAAATTGTTCAAATCATGACCCCCGGGGGATAGACAGGGCTACAATATGGAATCCAAGATTTAAACTGAAACATTTAATAAAATCTTTCCAAGAACCACTGTGTCAGAAAAGCTGGAACCATACGCAGATCTAGGTGGGAGATTTTGCAGTTATAAAATATACATGTACATACTTAACCAAGTAAAAGTGACCTTGGACCCCCACACCCTAAAAACGCGGATCTTTGTGTAATAGTTATGAAAAGAACCACTGGGCAAGGAAAGGTAGGGTATGAAACTGTATTCATGTCCCTTTAATTTTGATATCTCTTTGTGGTTCTTGACCTCGGTGGTTATCCTGCGTCATTCACGACAACAAGGACTTGATTTCAATTCTACTAAGATCGCTAAAATACGGCTGATCTCTTTATGTTAAAGTTAGTAAAGTCCGTGTTTTCGTGAATGTTACAGGATTACCTCCGAGTCGAGAAATGTTGTTTGAAAGATAAAAGCCGAGGCGTTAGCCGAGGCTTTTATATTTCAAATAACATTTTTCGACCTCGGAGGTTATCCTGCATCATTCACGACAACAAGGACTTTATATCAATTCTACTTAGATCGCTAAAATACGGCTCATCGTCTCCTCTATAGAGAAACGAATTAGGTCACCATATCTCGAATACGCTGTTCCATTGAACACCAGAGGCAAAATTTGTTTGCTTACCTGTGTATGGAATGCTGACGATTTGAGCTTTCTTTGCATTAAAAATAGCCTTTTTAATTACAAATTTGTTCGTAATATGTATTAATTTAATGAATATACAATAACAAAATTATGTTCCTGATTTACTGCTTTATTTGGACTAAAATCACGTTTAAATGTGTAAGGAGGTCCGTGGAATAGCCCCGCTTAGCAATAACCAAAGTCTCTGTGGAGACTGTAGCTCTACTGGTTTGTACGTCATGTTCTTATAATAAAAGAAGAGAAAAGTAGCAGTTGGGACGTAAAAAACCTTAGAAAAGCAATAAATAGAATAATGACCCTTGGTTAAGTTACTTTTTGTGGTAAGATTGCAATAAGACTACAAGTGTAGGAGTCGCTTTTAATAAAATTTTACAGAATTTTCAATTTTAGTTAAAATGTAGGAGGAGTAGCATTTAAAAAATATTTTACAGAAATTTCTATTTTTAGTAACCACGGCAACACCGTTCATCGACATCAAAAACCGATGTACAGAATTATGTATCTGAGTGTAGTCTACTTGTGTGCCAAGATATATTGAAATCAGACCAAAACTGTAAGAGGAGTAGCATTTTAAAAGTATTTTACAGAAATTTTTACTTTTAGTAACCACAACAACAACGTTCATCTAAATCAAAACCGATATACAGAATTATGTATCTTAGTGTAGTCTACTTGTGTGCCAATTTATGTTGAAATCAGACCAAAACTGTAGGAGGAGTAGCATTTGAAAAGTATTTCACAGAAATTTCTATTTTTAGTAACCACAGCAGCACCGTTCATCAGAAATCAAAACCCGATACAAAGAATTATGCATCTTAGTGTAGTCTACTTGTGTACCAACTCATTTGGAAATCAGACTAAAACTGTACGAGGAGTAGCATTTTAAAATGATATCACAGAAATTTCTATTTTTAGTAACCACGGCAACACCGTTCATCGAAATCAAAAACTGATACATAGAATTATGTATCTGAGTGTAGTCCTACTTGTGTGCCAAATTATATTGAAATCAGACCAAAACTGTAGGAGGAGTAGCACTTTAAAAGGATTTCACAGAAATTTCTATTTTTAGTAACCACGGCAACACTGTTCATCGAAATCAAAAATTGATATACAGAATTATGTATCTAAGTGTAGTCTACTTGTGTGCCAAGTTATATGGAAATCAGACCAAAACTGTAGGAGGAGTAGCATTTGAAAAGGATTTCACATAAATTTCTATTTTTAGTAACTATGGCAACACCGTTCATCGAAATCCAAAAACCGATATACAGAAATATGTATCTTATTGAGTGCCAAGTTATGTTGAGATCAGGCCAAAACTGTAGGAATTCATCGAAATCTAAAACCGATACACTGAATTATGTATCTAAGTGTAGTCTAATTGTGTGCCAAGTTATATTGAAATCAGATGAAAGCTGTAGGAGGAGTAGCATTTTGAAAAATTGTTTACAGACAGACAGACGGACAGATAGACAGACGGACAAAACCTTCAGGACACACAACTATCGGATAAGCTCTTCTGGTCTCTGACCAGTATAGCTAAAAGCCGACATTCATCAGCAACTTTATGCAATTTACAGTATTTATGCTGCAAAAGATGACACATCGATGTGGTCTAAACAAGTATTTCATTCTGCAGCCAAACATGCATTTGAATTGTTCAGGTTTGATACGTGTTTCTGATCTGATATTTTTTTGATGATGTTCATGATATATTGGAGAATAATGTCCGCGGCATTTCTTTGATCTCGGCAATAATCGTGGTAGAATAAAGAATAACTTCAGTTTAATAAATTGAAATCAGTTACTAGTATAATATGAACATTCAAATCTTCATAACATTACGTCAAACATAAACGCTACATGACACACTACTTCGCAATCATGAAATCACCTCAATCCCCAACCCCATGGACAAGCTTCCCCCATTGAGGACGTTAAAGCAACACTTAAGCGAAGAGAAAATTTGGACTATGTATATTGATCTAAATGATTTTTTCCAAAGGAATCTCTGGTCCCAAAATCCTTTATGAGTTGGATCCATCTCGCTGCAAACTACTTTCTCTAGCATATATAGGAGCCGCCAAAATATGGCTGAAATATTGGCGACTCAGCGTAAACAGATCTTTCTCGAGGTGCAGCAATCAACGAAAAATAAAATCGCATCGATTCAATTGATATTGTAGAAAATTCTACTATGGTTATTGATCAAAGAAATGCCGCGGACATTATTCTCCTATAAATCATGAACATCAACAAAAAATTATCAGATTGGAAAGACCTATCAAACCTGTGCAGTTGAAAAATATATTTGACTTAGATTGAAATACTTATTAGAAGACCACATCGATGTGTTGTCTTTCGCAGTCTAAACACGTGTAAATTTCATAAAGAAGCTGATCAATGTCGGTTTTGTTTTGTTTTTTTAGCGAAGCGGAGCTGTTCCACGGACCTCCCTACGCCATTTTTAAACTCGGCGAGTTTAGTGATAAAGCGGTAAAATAGAAAATTGATTTTGTTATTGTACATTCATAAGAACTAATCAATATATGTTATAAACAGATTTTTTATTAATAAAAGATTAATTTAAATGTGGCGAATGCTCTTGAAAATCGTTTGCATTCCATGCACAGATAAACAAACAAATTTACACTCTGGTACTAAATGGAACAGCGTAATCGCGAAAAGGTGACCTTATGAGAAACGATCAGTCGTATTTTAGAACCGAGAGCAGAATACAAATAGCGTCCTTATTGTCATGAATGATGCAGAATAATTAACCTCCTCGTTATTGAAATGTTGTTTGAAATGCAAAAGCCCCGACTAACGCCTCGGCTTTTATTTTCAACAACATTTCTCGACCTCGGAGGTTATTCTGCAACATTCACGAAAGCGGACTTTATTTCTTAATTAATAGAACAGAAATTTTAAGGTTTTTTACGATTTCCTCTCTCTTTAGTGCTTTTTTTTAAATCAAGAATGGAGATGTATTAAGGATATATACATGTAATTGAAGGGAAATACAGAAGCCTATTTAAACTAGAGGGTACTGTAAGAACCAAGGTTACTAAATGATACCCCGCCTCCCATACCATTATATTGGCAGAGTCCGTTTTGTATTAAGTGTCAGATAAAGAACTGTAATCCCCCACTTTCGGTGTCTTTGTGGGTGAGATGTCATTTTTATTGCATATTGTAGCACATATGAACGCCCTATCATGTGTGTATTCCAGAACTTATCACCGATTTTTTTTAAATTAGGTCAATCATGAAGGACAAGGGGTCAGAAATCATATCATGCTCGGAAATATCTTGTCACAGGTAATGCACATGTCAAATATGAAAGCCACATCTCTTCTCAATAAAAGTTATAAGGAAAGATTAACATTTTGTGAAAAGTATTTCAAACTTCAAGGTCAAGGTCAGAGGATCAAGGTATATTTAGGAATTAAAGGTCTTGTCACAGGTTTAATATGAAAGCCCTATGTTTACTAATTCATGAACAAGATCAATGCTTTTTAAAAGTAGATCAAACTTCAAGGTCACGAGGTCAAAAATCATTGTGTATTTAGAAAGGTGTTGTGACAGGTAATACACATTTTTAATATAAAGCCCTATCTCTTCTCATTCAAAAGTTATGGCCAAAGTTAAAGTTTTTTTAAAGTAGGTCAAACTTCAAGGTCAAGAGGTCAAAAATCATAGTGTTTTTAGAAAGGTCTTGTCACAAGTAATACACATGTGTAATATGAAAGCCCCATCTCTTCTCATTCAAAAGATATGACCAAGGTTAAAGTTTTTGTGACGGTTGACAGAACTCCAGACTAAAAATGGACAGACAAATAAGTAACTTTAAAGGTACTTGGACACAGATTTGAAGTTGATATTTTCTGTAGAATAGCACGTCTTATATACCGGTATTTTAATAGCATTTCACGCAAAACAATATTAAAAATTTTATTTCATCTTTAAGTTATTGAAACTTCAAATTTTTTGGATGAGTTTGATTGATACAACCTTGTACTCTTACATACTTAACTTTTATTCTTAATACTTTGGAAAATTGGCAATCTTGTAGTGTATTAATAAAAAATATTAAAACTTTAATCCAAAAAATAATTCTATTATAGTAGAAATGTTAGAAAGCAAAACCCCTTCACAAGTATCGTCATTCCACACTAAGTGTTGAGTACATAGTTTAGCAAATTGATCACACCCGTGATCGAAACGTACACAGTTTTTGTAAACAGAACACAAGCTCTGTTTTGTTAATGTTTACGATTCACCGGGAGCGCTCAATTCTTAAAGTCTGCTCACCACAACTACACGGACTGACAATGAACTGTGTGAATGTTTTGCTTTCGAACATTTCTACTCTGAATTTTCTGAATTATAGTTTTTACATTTTTCATTTATACACAAAAAGATTGCCACTTTTCATACAGGCACGTAGCAACGGGGGGGGGGGGGGAGGGGCTATTGGAAATGTTCATTGAAAGGCTGGTTGCCCCCCCCCCCTCCACTGTATACTACTGGAAATTGTCTCAGGGAAATGTAGTGTTGAATACCAAAAAGTGGTACCGAAAGAAGTTGGCATTGAAAAAAAGTTTGTAAAAAATAGAATAGTCCTTAAAAGGACGAAAAGAAGATGGGTGAACAAGGCGGATGAAGTGTCTATATTACGACAAACGTAAAGTGAAAATGGAATCTCAGTTATATCGAATACTATAATTCGAGTTCGAATTCCATGAATACCATCTGGTGTAATAATAACAAGATGTTTTTGTGAAATACTGATGTCCCCGTAGGGCAACATAGCAAAGATTAAACTTTTTTAACATGCAAATTTAATGTATTGGTAACAAAAATAGGGTATTCTCACTGGAAATACAATTGTGAAATATGAAAGTAGGCCAAGGTCAATTTTTTTCATAAGTACGGAAATCTTCAAGGTCAAGGTCATTGGTATCAAATGAAAGATCTTGCCACAAAATACACATGTTGTGTATGGAAGCCCTAGCCCTAACCGTTTAGAAGTTATGATCAAGGTTAAGATATTTTGAAAGCAGGTCAAACTCCAAGATCAAGGTCAAAGGTCTTATTATCAAATGAAAGGTCTTGTGACAAGGATCAAATATGTAAAGTAAGAAAGCACTAGCTCTAACCTTTAAAACTAATGGTCAGGGTTTGCTTTTTAAAAGGAGGTCAAACTCCAAGGTCAAGGTCAAAGGGTCAAAGCTCTTGGTATCCAATGAAGGGTCTTCTCACAAGAATTACATAAGTGAAGTATGAGATCACTAACCCTTACTGTTTAAAAGTTATGGCAAAGGTTAAAGTTTTTCTATAAATACAATAATCTACAAGGTCAAGGTCAAAAGGTCAAAGTAATTGGTTTCCAATGAAAGGTCTTGCCACATAGAATACATATATAAAGAATGGAAGCCCTAGCCCTAACCGTTAAGAAGTTATGGTCAAGGTTAAAAAAGTTTAAAAGTAGGTCAAACTCCAAGGTCAAAGGGTCAAAGTCCTTGACATCAAATGAAAGTTCTTGTCACAAGGATTAAAAACATGAAGTATGAAAGCCCTAGCCTTAACCCTTTAAAAATTATGGCCAAGTTTGTTTTTTTTAAAGTAGACAAACTTAAGGTCAAGGTCAAAGGTCAAAGTTCTTGGTATCCAATGAAAGGTCCTTTTACCAGGATTACATATTTGAAGTATGAAAACCCTATCCCTTATTATTTAAAAGTTATGACCAAAGTTAAAGTTTTTTCACAAGTGCGGAAATATCTAAGGTCAAGGTCAGAAGGTCAAGGTTGTTGGTATCCAATGAAAGGTTTTTAACATGCAATACATATGTTAAGTATACTTTGACTTGGAGTTTGACCTACTTAAATTTCTTTTAACCTTGGCCATAACCTCTGAACGGTTAGGGCTAGGGCTTACATACCTTACATATGTATTTTATGTGCAGAAGGATAAAACGTACGCTCAACTAGGACCTCGGGTCCCCCGCAAATAGTTCGTCATTTGCGTAGTAATAACACATTTTAGGAACTCTTCAAGCATTAAAGGCACAAAAGTAAATTCATCCATATCGATACGGAGACCTCAGGTGATAAAACGTAACGCTGAACTAGGACCTTAGGTCCCCTGCTCAGTTCACGACTATCGGGCCTGTTTACTCCGCTACAAATGTAGTGCGTTGCATACGTGAAATGAAAATAGAATAAATCGTAATACTGTGAAGCCTTTACAGTGAAAAACAAACAACTTTTTAAAAGGAATAACCATCTGATGGGTATTAGAAAAGATAGAGGGGGTGGAGGGAGGGTGCTGAGTAACATTAACTGCAATTTTATACGATATATGATATATAAGCCTTTAACATTTATGGATTACGTTAGGTGACCTGTGGTCTCCCCTATGATTTTATTCCATGTAAGGTTATAGTATCTATATAACACAGTGCCTAACCTCTGATCTTTTCTCACTAATAGTATGCGACTCAGAGTAAACGACGCCAAAGTTCTGACGTCGCAGATCTCTAACAATTAGGGGGAGGAGGAAGATGTTTTCCCTTACCACCCCCTACCTCTTAATTTCGCTCGGACTTTTCACCGATCCTTCAACATAATGGAATAATTATTTGTTAAATTATTTAATGTCTC